>NC_066835.1:17424058-17545656 GCF_001640805.2 Lates calcarifer | reverse complement strand
TGACATTTTTTGACACCTTACTATACTATGACATTTTTTGACCATCTTTGACACCTTACTATACTATGACATTTTTTGACCATTTTTGACACCTTACTATACTATGACATTTTTTGACACCTTACTATACTATGACATTTTTTGATGGTTTTAGATGCCTTACTATACTATGACATTTTTTTGACAGTTGTTTTTATGCACTGACTATACTACTATGACATTTTTTCCAGTTTTTGATGCCCTACTATACCATGACATTTTGACGGCTTACTATACTATGGCATTTTGAACATTTAAGTTTAGGTTTATGATGTCTTACTGTACTATCAGACTAGTTTTACCATTACATAGTGCTTTTCTAATTACATATCACTCATAATTTTTTATAATTGACTTTTGTTGTTGCAAATTACATTTAATAACAGATTTGACTATTTTTTCATTTGACTATTACATCTTACTTCTGATACTGCAACTTACTTTTACATTACTTCTATTAATATCCATTATAATTATCCATTATTTTTATATTGCACATTACTTTTATTATTACACTTTTCTGATATACTGAATACTGAACATAAACAGTTTGATGTCAGTGCTCTGTGTTGGACAGTTGATGTAAAGCTGTTTGTGAATTACCTGGAGGCCTCTGTCCTGGTCTCAAAGACCTTCTTCATTGTACGAAGACACTCTGTGATCGCGGACAATGTCTTTGTGATCGTGGACGGTGTCTATGATCATGGACAACATCTCCCATCTTCGACAATGTCTCTCCAATCGTGTCCCTGTGATTGTGAACAACGTCTCGGCGATCACGGACAATGTTGTGGACAAAGTGGTGACACCTGGAGGACATCAAAGAGAAGCATACAAAGGAAACTGATCAATACACTACTACCTATGCCTCATCAACAGTTTAACCATGAAAACATGGATAAATATAATAAATATATTCAGTACTAAATTCATTAAATACCAAAGTTTGAGCTGGGATTTACCAAGTGACACTAAATGAAAAAAAAAAAAGAAAGCGATTTCTGATATGAATAATTCAGCTCATCGATGCAAATTTTTCAGACTGGGTAAATGTTTCTGACATGTACCTGTTGGTCTGTAAGGTGATGTTGGTGTCTCTGTCCAGGCTGCAGCAGCTGAACAAGTAGACCTGGAAAACACAAGTACAACATCTGAAACAATGAATAACTAACCTATACAAAAGAGTAATTGGAAACTTTTTACCACTAAAACACACACAGTGAAGGAGAACAGTGACAGTGAAAACACCAAAGCCTTGACATTTACAAATAAAACTTGACTGACCTAAAAGAACAATGTGAGAAAATCTGAAAGCGTAATTTTGATTTTAAAAGCTGATCAGGAATGGACACAGAACTACAAAGACGCAGTAAGCCCGACTGCAAAGAAACAAAGAAGATGACCATGTATAGATTACAGGTTACATAAAAATAAGTAAACAATAGTTCCCTTGCCGCTGTAAGGTGCCCACAACTCATGTCAGGAACACTATAGTCACGGAAACACAAACACACTCTTACCCACGCGCTAGGAACGACTGAAAATGGAAGAGGAGGCTAATGCTAATGCTAGCCGCTAGCTAGTTCGCTCCTTAGCCTTACCTTCGCGCTGCAAGTGTGTTCAGCGTCCAGTCTCACTCGTGTTCGACAAAAAAGCAGCTCCAAAGCTTGTTTTAGCGTCCAAGCTTCTTCGGTATATACGTTTTCACACCGTACTGACAAACCGAGGCGATGAATCAATGTCGGTTTAAATCTGTTTTCCGACTTCGTATCTCCGCCTCTCTGCGCTCCTCCCAGACGGTCATGACCAATAACAACACACGCAAAAAAACAAACAAACAAACAAACAAACAAACAAAAACCGCAGAAAAAACGCCGATTGGCCAGGTGATTCTGTTCCGCCTAGCAGCTGTTCCTGATTGGTCTTGTAATACATCCACGGGGAATGTAGGATACCGATAAGGTCTGGATCACCTTTATTCTTAACACTGTATACAGATGTTGCAGGCTTAAATTCAATACCAAGTTCTTAGAATAAAATCTGTCACTAAGAGCAAACATTTCGGGATCAGATCAAGATATGAGGGGAAATGAGACTATCTTCTTCTTCTTCTTCTTCTTCTTCTTCTTCTTCTGGTTCTTAATGGTGGTCGTCTTACAGGTGAAATACCGTCATCTACTGGAGTATGAAGCAGAAGCTCAGCAGACTTCGGATCGGTCCAATTACAAACACAAAGTGTCACCTTTGCTGAAACAACAACTCATTTAAGTAAACAAATATTATTATAAGTGAAGAAAAAGCTTCAAATTGGCTCATTTGAGAAGCTGTAACAAGAGACTGCTTGATTTTTTCTGCTTCAATCAATTATCAAAAATAGTTACAGATTAATTTACTAGCAGTCAACTTATGATTCCAGGTCTACTGATAATGAATTTCAGATAGCTAAAATATGGTTACTTCCACAATGTATAGTATACGTGTGGCTAATAGTTTTTAAAAAAGGGTTCAAATGATCAATCACATCAATTTTTTCATCAAGAACAGCAACTTTTCCACTGAAGAAACAAACAGGACAGGGCTCAACATATTCATGGCATTATTTATTTGAAGCTACTGCTCCTCTGAAGAAAAAAAAAATCACCACTGAGAAAAGGTGCAAGAGTTACATGAGTTGTACCTGGAGGGAGACTGTATTACATAAATATTGACTAGGCCCTGGTCAAGCTTTGCTTTGCCCTGTGATGGACAGGAAGGAGCTACTGTTGTCTACACAAAAGGAGCCTGGATAACAAACAGTGGATGTCATCTAGACAGGCACTCGTACAGACAAGAGGCACAGGGAACAGGGAGAGGGTTCAGACGTCGCTCAGGAAGGTTTTACAGCAGCGGGGAGCCTCGCTCTGTCGCTCCACGACTTCAGCTAAATATGCGTATAGCTGCTTCTGAACTGTCATTTCCTTGCAACTTTCTCCTGACTCTTCAAGTATGAATCTATAAAGAAAGGGTGAAGGAGAAGTTGCAAGAAAAAGTCATTTTTTTTACACAACCGGAATGAAGCCTTGTCATTTGTCATCTTCCTCAGAGGCTTTGGGCGTTATCTACCAGGTGAGACAGTTTCCACCTCACAGATGGTCGTCCATAATACGTATAGGGGTACGCTGTGCAAGAAACAACAAAATGACAGCATGAACATTCCTTTCATTGCACTTTGTTACGTTTTAAAAAGAAAATAAAGTTGTCAGTTGTACAAATCTTTGTTTCAGTTTTGAGTTTTTCTTCAGTTGCTCTTGTTGAAATGATGCAGACGAGTTCATTGTTAACAGTTATCTACCGACTTCTGCTAAAAATACAACATGTACAGTGCTTAAGAAATGTATTAGACCACCACAGTCTTTTTTGTTATTGAGTTTGAAATAGTTGCTTGGGATCGTTGTCTTGTTGGTATATGAACCCACAGCCAATCAGATTCAGTCCAGAAGGGATGCCATGATGCACTAAGATGTTGTGGTGGACGTTCTTCTTTATGATATTGTCGATTTTCACTAATTTGCCCACGCCGTTTCCACAAATGGAACCCCATACCATAATGGAATCTCCACGATGTTTCACTGTGGGTGCAGTACATCTGGCATCAAAACGTTCTCCAGCTTTTCTGCAGACATAAGCACGACGATGCTGACTGAAGAGTTGCCAGCTTTTCTTCCCTTTAAGCCTTGTTCCATCAGTCGTATGCTTTATGGTCATTCTGGACACTTTCTCAGACTCTGACCTAGAAGCGTTCGTCTCTGCCTGAAGATCAGCATCCTTCTGTCTCTAAGTACTTAAAATCTTGAGGTGTCTGACATCTGCTTTGGTTAACTTTCGTTTCCTGCCTCTTCCTTGGCGCATTTTGTAAGTACCAGTCTCAGCAAATTGACTGCCAAGGCCGGCTCACTGGGCTTCTCTGAGAAATCAGAAATTAATCAAACGTAACATTCAACCACTAAAAGTAATTTTTCTGTTAAGGAATGCAAGTATTTGATATCTTGATCAAGAAATAATAATGTGCTTTACTATTTTTTCTGTTTTTTTTTTTATAAAACTGTAAATTTGAAACTTCATGGATAACAATAATTATTATATTTTAGCATTAAAAACATTATTTCGGTTAAAGAGCTTCTACATACTGGTATATTAACCATTACAGAAACATAAAAAATTATTTTGGTAATTACCAATACTGTTAATTTAGGGCAGCTGTGGCAATAAATCTTACATTGGGTGGTGGTCTAACAAATTTGTTAAGCACTGTACATGAGAGAATTAACGTCTCTTTGTTGTGTTGGGGCGTCTTTATGCTCCACAGAGGTGGCAGGAAGCAGCTTGGCCGCTCGTGAAAGCTGGCCGTCACTATTGCAGGATAACCGGAGTCTCACTGCTCAGTACACATGACTGTACATAATTAAACACATCAACAGAGGACATAAAGAGATGGACAACAATGTACTTTAATGGCTTTTCCCTTTGAGACCAGGAGATCTTCCTGGTCAATTTAAAGTGTCCTGGAGTGAGGAGGAGGGCTGACTACTGAGTGTCCACAAGGTCCTTGTGTAGTGTAGAGCGTGGGGTCAGTGGGAAATAATCTCTGATGATCACTCACGATGTGTATAGAGGGCTGACGAGAAGTCACGGTGAGACAGGATACACAGTGGCTGTGTGGATGATCTACGAAGTGCTTTCTGGAGAGGCAACTCTTTGGCGTGCAGTCCTGGGCCGATTTCGAGTCGGGGCGTTACTCGCGCGTTCGTTCTTTGTTTCGGACGGTTGAGTTTCAGCCTGAGGGGTGCCAGCGTCCCCGACAAGTTCACGCAGGAACTTGAATTTGGACAGGAAGAGCTGCCAGACTACATACCAACCTGAGGGGAGAAGAAGGGAAAATAGTTACTTACAGGCATAATAAAGGCACACTTCAAACCAGTGGTGTTCATTCTAGTTACTGATGAGCATTAGCAAAAGAAGATATGTAATTACATGTAATGTTGTGCTGCAATGATTTGTTGATTAAATGATGAGTCGGATCAAGTGCAACTATTTTGGTTTTGATTAAAGCCTCTAAAATGTGATGATTTGCCGCTTTTCTTTGTCACGTCTGATTGTAAACTGCCTGCTTGTCAGAAGACGCAAAACAATGACGACAATGACTTTTAAACGATTTTCTGACATTTTGTAGATAAATTATTCAAGAAAATACATGGTTGCAACTTGCAAAAAGACTGAATACCTTTTCATCCTGCTGGACAAAAGAGTCTCTGGGGAACTACATTCAGAACAGTGGTAGTTTTCCAAAAATCACTTGTTACTTATGCTTCAGAAAAAAACAGCTACTTTGCTCTGTAATTTGAAAGAAATTAGCGTCTGGGCTTTTTTTCCCCATCTTTCCATGCTCTACCTCCAGCTGATTAGCTGGATCACTTGTAGACAGAGGAAGAAGAGATGTTTAAAAAATCTACCCCATATTGTTACATGTTCAAGTGAACATACAGCTCTGTGCAAAAGTCTTAGGAACTTTAGATATTTAAATTCTTATTCATGACTCAACACTATCTATCAGGGAGATGTCTGATCGGTCTGAAATTCATTCTGCATCATGAGACGACATCCCAACAGTAACAGGAAGAACAAATTAATAAATATATAAAAGCTATTCATGGCATTGTTTTCAAAAGCACTCCTCACTCAACCTTTGCACAGGACTGTGCACCTGCAGCCTGTGGACACTGAAACTTGAAAATTATTTTTTCTCTGTGTCTGCAGATCATTTCAGTAACTGCTTGTGAAGAGAAGGAGGGAGTGTGTGGTGAAGGAGCAGCCATGGTTATGATCTGACTCCTCCTCTGCACATGATAAAAATAGAAACACCTTACTGACATCGAAACTTGTCGGTCTAAGACAGTAAGTCAGTAAGCTCTGTCCTGTCATAAGGCAACATTAAAGGAATAGTTCCACATTTTCTGTAAGGCTAAACCTTTCAAACCTTTTGCTACTGCAGCCTTTTATCGAACAGCTGTTATGAACCCGGCCTTATTGTATGCGTTACCCCCAATCCCACGAGTTAAACCAGTCACAGATCAGATTAAGTGTGTCATGTATGAAGGTTATTGTCTTTAATCTCACCAAACAGCATGAAGAGCAGCGCACAGACAAGTGTGGCCACAATGACCAGCAGCGTGAGCCCGACACTTTGCCACATCTTAGCTCGACTCCTGACACCAACGACAGCATCAAAGACAGGGGTGGCGGTGTATTTTTCTGCTCCGACACCACACACACTCACAAAATAACAGCTTATTCCGCCCGGCAGCCGAGTTAGATAGCTAGCCGAGACGAGAGAGAGTGACAAACAAACAGCAGCACCCCAAACTCACACTAGCGCGTTTGCTAGCGTGCGGCTAGCTAGCTAGCTAGCTAGCGAGTTGATGAAGCCGCAGTAGTTTCATAAATGGTCCTGAAGTCCGGTGTGGACTGTAACATTAGCCAAAGTTAGCCGGTAACAGCAGGGTAAAGTCCTTCTTCTGTGACCTACATCACTGCAACATGTATTTGTTGACTATCACGGACGAGACAGAGCGGTACAGTAACTGGGTTAAAACAACAAAATCAGCGTTCTGTAACAGAGTCGAACTGCGGCTGCGCAAGGGCACAGCTGACTTCTGGGTAATGCAGTTGATTCGAAAGATAGACAGAATAGATAGATAGATAGATAGATAGATAGATAGATAGATAGATAGATAGATAGATAGATAATTGGAATATTTTTCGTTGATTTTCATTTTATAATAATAATAATAATAATAATAATAATAATAATAATAATAATAATAATAATATATAGGCCTTGGAAAAAGCAGCCTTAATCGAAAATACAGTGTAAAATTACACGAAAATCTGAACTGCAATAAGTAATAATAACAGTCCAGAATGGCAATAAAAATATGATATAGACCATAATATACCATCTTCTGAAGTGTCCTGGAATCATCATTATCACCTTCTTTTCCCTTTATATCTCTGCTGTTAGAGGTATTGGTACTAGTACATATAATAGCGTAGTATAGGCTATTACTACTACTAGTACAAGACGTAATAGTTGTATTGCACTGTTTAATGCCAAATCTTGAGTAATCTTGTAACGTTTGTGCTTTCTGTTATTTATAAATTATAAATATTTACCCAGGTGCTGTGCTTAAATACAATTGTAAGGTTTTTCAAAATAGTATTTCTTCATCAGTCCAGCAGGAGGAGCTATTAGATTAGATTAATAAAGTATCTAATCTAATCTTATCAAACGCTTGAGTTGCTTGTATTCCAGTGGTTGCAGTATAGAGGTAACAAAACAGCTGAGGAGATACAGAAAGATCTTTAATAAATCAAGAGTTAATGACAAGATGTATATGTAAAATATTAAGTAGAGAGCTCTGTGTTCACCTGTCACTTTCCCTGTCTGTCTGAAAATGTAGAGGCAGTAGTGTCATGTCTTGACTTGTGCACTCTTGCACTCAAGTGTGTCCTCACGTATATGCCAGCCTCAGTATTTGCATATTATTATAAGGTGTAGAGTGAATGATGAGTCACACTTCAAGAGGTGAGAGGTGAAAAATGAGTCCAGCCCATGTAACTGAAAGCACCCAGGAATCTTTTCCCTGTTTCATATAAGGCTTCTCCACATCCTAGATTATTATACTCAGGTTTTTAATTATTAGTTTCAAAGTTTTAATAGTCTACATCTGATGCAGACCAAACAATCCCCCCCAGGGGCCGCCCCCAGCAGGACAGTGCTCCCACCACACCACAAAAAAATGCTCAGAAATGTCTCCAGGAACAAAACAAAGAGCCCAAGATGTTGACCTGGCCTCCAAACTCTCCAGGATCCACTGCCGTCAGGTGGACGCAAACACAACACTAAACGAATGATAATGTTGTTGTGTAAATGCTGGATGTGCCATTAAGCAACTGTTTGTCACCACAGCAACTGATGTGATGTTCTCCACTGCCCCCAAGTGTCCAATAAAACATCAGTTATTGCCACTTTAAGAGCAGAGAGAGCTGACCTGACTCCATAAAGTGTTTATCTGATGCCGCAGAGTGCTGCACAAAACTCACCTCGACAAAATCAAAATCTGTGGTTTGGTGTCACTGCTCTTTCAAAAACCACACCTCTTCCAATTCTGTGAAGGCAGTGAAGGATATTTGTTTTTACAGCACATACATTGCACGTCTCTACACGTATAGATGTCAGATATGTTGTTTTTTCAGTTTTAGATGGGGTTATGTGCCAAACTGTTGAGAGCAGCTGCACAGTAACAGCCTGTAGAACAGCAAACTGTATAACAACAAACAATATAACATGTTATTTAATTGAACTTTAGAGGTGTAGGAGTCAGGCTACCTGTTTCCCCCTGTTTCCAGTCCTGTGGTTAAGCTAAGCTAACCATATGCCAGCTGTAGCTTCCTGCTGAGAGCGGTATCAGTCTCATCTATCGCCTGCCAAAAAAACAATGAGGCATATTTCCCAAAATGTCTGTCATCTCAAGAACAGAACATTATACCCTTTGCTGAACCCTCCATTTGAAGAGACAGCGTATGCTCAGGCGTCTCTTAGTCTTATGCAAATCACAAACAGGCCACAACTGCTTCTGTGAATGCAGTTATTTTTATAGAGTATATATAGTCCTCACCTGTTAGAGTGAACACAAGTACAGCATTCATGTTCAGCGTCGAACAGATCATTATTTGTCTTTCATTTGCTCTGCTGTGTTTAGACCAAACTGTTATTATACCACAGATTTAAATAACTTTTGTTTGTCGCTTTTTTCAGAACTGCAGCGCCTGAACACTGAAATACAATTATCAAAATTTTACTCAAGTAAAAGTACAGAAGTATTATCAGCAACGACATTAAAACCACTGACAGGTGAAGTTAACAACATCTCTCCTGTTGTGTTCTGCTGGGAAACCTTGGGTCCTTCATTCATCTGGATGGATCTATAAAAAAATCTTAATATGTAAAGAAATTCAAGCTGCACAATAAATATAGTTAATTAGTTAGTATATTATCCTAAATTTTCTTTGTGTCTGTGCTGTCAGACAAAAACCACCACCACCAAGAACAACGCATTAGTCGCTCCAACAATAACATTACATCAACGCCCAACAAAGGGTTCCACAACAACATCCCCATCAATCAGGACTTTAGTACAACAGTGCAGCTGACACACCCTCACTACATGTATTCAAGATTTATTTAACAGAGTCGTACCTGAAGGTACAGAGATCACTCATGGTACCCTGCACCCCTGAAGATATATATATATATATATATATATATATATATATATATATATATATATATATATGGACTGGAGATAACGCTGGTGGAGTAGAGGTACAAGGTAGATTAAAATGGAAACAGTCAAATAAAGCAAAAGTACTACTGTATGTGAATAAATGTGGTTGGTTCTTCATAAGATCAAATCCTGTTTGTCTTATATGCATTTGTTTAACATGTTAAAAGTGCATGTTTGTGTCCCTCTTTTACTATGTTTTCATTAATCAGCCCTTCTTTCCTCAGTGCTTGACTCATTTCACACAGGACGCCCAATAATATTTTGTTTCATCTCACATTGCAAAAACATTTCCTCATCTTGACTCAGCTACATAGTGTGCGCTGATAATTTGCATATTCAGTGTGTGTGTGTGTGTATAAGTAGCCTATATTTACTTAATATCAAATTGTAATGTAAGCAGGGAAAGTACAGTAAAAACACATCAATGGAAAACTGTTTCCATGAATGAGTCATAAATCTTTGGACCCATTGTCAGAGGTTTTTTCCCCTGCAGCAGCTTGTTGCTTATGTTTGCTTAACGTTCTCTGAATGTAAAAAGACAAACACTGTTCGTTTGATTCCAACACCTGTCTCATACAAACTCTGTGGACAGGCAAAAGAAAATAAATTAAAACCGTGTTGCGACCTGTCACTTAAATCTGATCATTATCTGTAAAACTCATGTGACCTAATTTAATTAGAACAACCTGTGCTGCTTTGGTTTTTCATAACGTTTTGTCTCTTTGCCTCTGTTTAGATGAATGGAGATGATACTAGAATGTGGTTCAGGTGTGGTTTCTCTGCTTTTTAGTTCTGCTGCAAAAGCAATACTGTGGTTTAATGTTGGAGAAACGAGTTTTAAGAGCTCAACATGGCTGAAAATGTTTATTTTTTAACCTGCAACACAGATAGTCTGTTGTTCAGGCAGCACAGAGGATATATATTTTACTGAATAATAACATAGGCACCAGTGCTACGCAAAGACAACAAACCTGCATATTTATTGCAGTACAAGCATATTACTACTCCTATTCAAACAAATAGTACTTTTACTCACTGTTCTTTACTCAATTATCTTCATTTTGCACCACTTTTTACGTCTATGCTACTTAATTTTAGAGGGAAATACTGGACTTTGTGCTACAGCTACTACAGCTATAGGTACTTGGCAGATTTAGTTGGTAGATAGATGTAGATTAAACAAAATTTAAGCTACTTTAAAATAACTCCACTCAGTAAGGTACCACTTCCACATCAATGCAACTGTAATAATTATCCATATCCAAGAGTAATAAAAGTGGCATTTTGTGTACAGTACAGGACTTTTACTTGTAATGCAGTATTTCTCAGTGGTGGAAAGTAACTGCATATGTTTACTCAAGTACAAGTTTTAGGTAGTTATATTTTACTTGAGCATTTCCATTTTCTGCACATTTATGCTTATACTCCACTACATTTCAGAGGGAAATATTACTCTTTTTACTCCACTACATTTATTTCACAGCTACAGTTACTGGTTACTTGTTAAGGTTTTTTATAAAAGCACATATGATAAGTTTATTAAATACAATGTTTTGCCAAAGATTAAACCATAGCAGTTGTTGGCAGTCAGATTAATGCCTCAGAACTTTTGTTTTTTTCTCTTTTATCTCCTGTTAATCATTCCAGGAAGTCTCAGATTTATCGTGTGACTCTTAAACTAACTCCATATAAAGCTTGTTAGAACTAGCTCCACCTCAAGAAGCTAAAACAAGAAAATGCAGCTACACACTGACACTATGCATCTGTGCAACAGTCTATTAATGTTATATACAATATGTCACTCATGTAATTTTTCAGTCGAACAGGTAGTTTTATTTTTATTACTAATAGTAATAAAACCTTTTTTTTCTTTCTGCCATCACTGGTATTTTTGTGGTGCAGTGTTTTAACTCTTCTGCTGTCACAGTGCAGGACTTTTACTTGTAATGGAGTATTTTTATATTGCTGTTTTGCTACTTTTACTTAAAGAATCTTAATACACCTCCCACCACTTTAAATGGTACATAAACACAGAATAATTAATTAATTTCCCTGAGGGAGTCATCCCAAGGGATCAATAAAGTCTAGTCTAATAAACTTCATACAATACATGAAATAAATGACACACCTGTGGAAACAAACTTGTTGAACAAGATACAAACTACCTACGTGTTACTAAAGCTTGTATTGTCAAAGCATTTACTCAGTCTTCTTTTATTGACATATAAGAGTTGAAATAATCAGTCAAATTGATTATTGATTATAATAGATTTTTTGATTATTTGATCAAGCAAAAAGTAACTAAATGTCTTTGGTGTTGATGACTGTTGACTGAACAGACAATTTGAAGATGCTGCTTTGGGCTCTAGGAAATTGTGACAGGCTTTTTTTCACTATTTTTTGACACTTTATAAACCAAAAAATTAATGGATGGATGGATTAATTCATAATGAAAATAACAATAGTTCACTGCAGCCCAAAGACACAAACCAGCTTCTAACATGGAAACATTTCGCAAGTGCATCTTCTAAATAAGTTAAAGAAAAGACAGAGATGGGTGTGATGAAATTTTTACTTAGTGTAGACAAGACTCGACCCACACAGCATTACGATTGTCAAGAAAATTAAAGATTGAATACATTCTTTAACTGGTCTTGTCTTAAGACCTGAAGCAGTGTTTTTCAACCATGACGTGTAATGGCATATATTTATCTCTATTTCAAAACTGTCATTCAACATTAAAATAAAAACAATCTGTGTTTTCCATGTTAAATCTATCATCAGTCAATTTATCTCCAATATGACAACAAACTATCCTCTCCAGCTGCACTGGCAGTCATATCTTCATCTTGGGTTTGATCCCAGAAAAGCTGAACTGTTTCAAATCATCGCACTTTCTCATAATTTATGTCACAGGCAAAATGAAATTCATCACTGTCAACAAAATATCTGCAGCCAGTGTGTGCTCTGGTAGGGCGCAAGTCTCGTAATAAATGCAAAAACATTAAGTTAAGAAAAATGGGAATATAAAGCATTATAAAGACTCAAATCTCATTATCTGTGAGATTGATTACTATTCACTGCAAGTGTTGCTTGTATTAATTGTGCATCACAATAACTAAACATTATTATTTCATTGTAACACCTTAACCTAAGGGTTGGTTCAAGTTAATTATTTCCCAACCCTAAGCATAAATGTTGCACAGTGCCAATATGACACAAAAATAAATTCTTAGATTCATCTCATCCATGCCACTCTACACACTCTGTGACCGCTTTAACAGGTACAACTGGACAATCTAACAAAATAGCCTTGCTATAAAGTCGAGTCAAGTATTGAAAGTGTCAGCAAAAACTGACAGTTCCACTGCATTGCATTAGACTATACAGGTGTACCTAATAAAGTGGACACTGAGTGTACCTTAAGAGTAACAGAGCATTACCCCTTTTAACTCAATAAAATGGCATTAAAATCAATTTTTCTTTTTACATTTTTAAATAAAGATACAATTTGTATCAACTGCATACTGCCTCTTATTTAATCCAGTTCACAGAGGCAACTCTAAAGCAATAAAAATACAATTTATAACAAGGTGGATACCACAATACAAAAGTACACAAACTCATGTTGTCTTTCCACTGAAAGACGTGGGTTCAGGCTGGACTTGTCTCATCTCAGTGACCGGTTCTGACTCTGCAGCATGAGGATTTCGGCAACAAGCATCTGTGGATCCATCATGTGAGGAAACATTTCCATGGCCGTGTCCACCAAGTGGGCACTGAAGATAGCGAGGAGTTTCTTCCGGATGACCCCTCTCTCCTCCATGCTGGGACTCGGTTGCGTACCCTGAAGAGGCTCCCACTGTGAGCGCTCCCCCGGTAGGCTGCGGACCGCTGGAGGGTGACCGCCAAATGGATCGGACCAATATGCCTGCTGGTGGTGGTTGTAGACTCTGGCGTGCTGGAAGTCTGCCGGCTGGCTGTACACTGTAGGCATGCTGACCGGGTATGGACCGTAGCCGGGGTAATGAGGCGGCCCATAGGGGATCATATCAGACCGGTGGTTGCTGACTGGCCTGATGCTGTGGGGCTGGAAGGCTGGTGCGGTCCCCCAAGAGGGAGGGCCATGTGAGCAACAGCTGCTTGGTGCACTTCTTGGAGAGCAGTACTGTTGTACACTGTGGGTCTGCTGACTGCAGCCCCTGTAGGGTGCCCCATACTGGTGATCACACAGACTCCAAGGAGCCTCCATTGGCTGACTATCTATGGAGCCTAAACCAGAGTCCAGCTTCTCCTGAGAGCCACCGTGCCGCCCTGAGCCGTGGTCAGAAGTCAAGTGTTGGCTGGTCTTCTCCTTTCGAGATGTGGCTCTCTTGCTGGAACGGTGACTCGTCTTCACCTGAGCTACATGTTCGTTTTTATGGTCTTTCTTTGGAGAGCCACCCTCATGCCCCAGGGTCAGTTTCTTGGCCATATCCTCCACCAGCAAGAGGCTCTGTCCAGGCACAGGACTGGAGCAAGCTGAAGGTTGTTTCTGAGCAGTTGGAGGGTACTTGGCGTTCTCACGAAGCTCATCGGCAACCGAGCGATTGGACTGTTTGGCTCGCTCAGGGTGGTGGAATTTACATTTGAGTCCGTAAGTACATTTCTTTCCTGAAAGAAGAGCAAAACGTTTAGCACTGCTGATCTGTTTAGCACAGCAGTACTGCGTTGGCTGGAATATAGGTCAACCCTGAGACAAGACAACACCCACTTTTCCTGCAGCTGTTTTTGAGATACAAGACTTGTTGAGAATCGGAAACCCTTTACACTCCCCTGTTTGGGAAAGTTTCTCTGAGATACCATTACTGCAAGGAGAAAAAGGTCCTCATCTTGAAACCTTTTCTAACTTTTAATGTGATGGTAGTACTAGATGAAAAGTGAGGAGATCACCAATGTTTTTAAAATTTATGGCAGTCCAGTCCAGTTTAGACTAAAGTGATGGACTTTATAGCTAAATACATTAAACATAAAACAAATCTTTTTTAAGAACAATGCCAGGCAGGACCATTACAGACGTTTTCTCACCATAAGGGCACTGCTGTTTTTTTCGAGTCTTTGGAAACCTCCGCAGGAAGTTCTCCAGGGTCGGTCCATGGCGGCCCAGAGGATCATCAGGAGGCATAAACCTACATCAGAGTGAAGTTAAAACACTAGTCTAAAAGTAGAAAACTTTACAGCTTCTCACCTCTGCTTCCTAACTGATTCATTTATAATTTATCTTTGTTAGGTACCAGTGTGAAAGCAGCGAGGGAAGCCCTGTGCTAGGAAGCCAGAACTCACTTGTTATTAACAAAGGAGTACATGAGCAGCCTCTCCTCAATGAAGCGCTTCCACTCTGGTACATCTCGTTGAAGGTCCCGGTACATGTCGTTGGACACGATGATGCCGTCGGACTCGTAGGCCAGCTTGACAATGAAGCAGTCGTCGTTACAGACCACCCGTTTGCCTGCGACATGCCTCGATGGTGTGAACACCAGGATCTTCCTCCTCTCCAGGTCTCGCAGAATGTGCTGATCTATAAACCAAATGTACAGTTGCACGAGGTATTTGCAATTTCTTTGGAGACTTTGGGGTAATGGAAACAGGCTGTGAACCCAACATTTACATATCATCACCTTTAAATTGTTAACAGTTGCTAATTATGCAACAAGCACCATAATCATTCATTTGGACTTGTGTTCCTGGCAGCTCGTCAATGCAAGTCCAATATTCAGTTTGTTTTAACCTGTTTTTGGTCTCCACCAGCTCCTTTAGCTGCTAAATGCTCCATGTAGGGATCCATTCTCGAACCTTTTGTCATCATTACATGCTCTGTTATCAGCTATCTTAGCTATGTAGATGATAACTCTATATCTCATCATCTCCTGATAACAGCACTTATTCTTTATCTGCTTTAAGATATCAATCTCCAGGCCCGGTTTTTCAAAAGTAATCCGCTCTGATATTGGATAACAGATTGGATCAAATCTTGAAAATGGGTTTTTCAAAAGAAAAAACGGATTACGTAATCGGATTAGATCACGTAATCCAATCTTGGTTTTGATCCGGATCAAACCTTTAGTTTGGGTTTTTTAGAACTTTTTAGTAGATCTGAATCACTTGATCCAAACTAAAGCTTGATCCCATCAGAAGGGTGGATTCAGCGTGGATTTCAGGCCCAAAATATAATGAAACTTTAGAATTGTATCAAATAATACTATATTTGGATCATGCAGTATGCATGCTGGTTTTTGAAATCCAAAACAAATCCAAATCAGAAATAGTGTCTAACTATTGTGTCCCTTGTTGCACATCCTGTTTGCTCGTTCTGGCAGAATGCAGGAGGTTGGTCAGGGTCTCCAAGGGGCTCAGGTGCATTATTGTCAGCACACAGAGGGACATTGCGCTTGGTAGCGATGTTGTGCAGGACAATACAGGCAAGGGTTATGTTGCAGGCTTTCTGAGGTTCCTACATTGTGATTTCCTATCCTATTTGAGTGCTGGTTATCCAGATTTGGTGATCCTGAAAAGTTTCTATCTGGATCAGATTGATCCAATCTGATGTTGCTTTGAAAAACCGGCTCAAAAGTAAAATGGATTACGTGATCATGGATAGCAAAAAAAAGGATTACCAACTCCGGATCAGTTTTATCCGGATTAAACCTTTTGAAAAACCGGGCCCAGATGTCACAAAACTTCCTGTAGTCAGGTATGTCCAGAAATAGAGTCCAGATTTCTTACAACCACTGAGCAAGTAAAGAACGTTGGACTTATTCTTAATGCTGACCTGAATTTCTATCCACATACCAGCAACATCAGCAAAGAAGCCTTCCATCAACTCAGAAATATTTCAAAAATGTGTTGCTGTCATCTCAGTCACACTTGGAAACACTTGGCTACATGCTTTTTGTCACCAACAGGATAGATCCTTGACTTGACACCCTTCATCCATCTTCAGCTCATTCAGAATGCAGCTATCCATATCCTGACCAGACAACTTCACTAATTACCCATCCATTTACAGGACTGACCTTGAGGAATTGCTCCTGGTCTACAAAGCACTGAATGGCCTGGCTCTAGATTATGTATCCGACATGCTATCAGTTGACCAATCTGCCAGATCTCTCAGGTCACAGAATGTTTCCTCCAAATCAGGTGAATCATTCCGAGCAATTCCTTTCACATTGTTATTATAAAAATATTGATTACAGCCAGCAATAAAGACACTTTATATTTTATACACAACCATAATGATGCATTTTAAGAAGCTATGGTTGCATTTTGATTTGGGCAAACAGATTTAACCTGGTTAAATATTAACCAAGGGCCCTAAAACTACATACTGCTGCAAAACAGTTTATCAGCATGAGAAATCTTTTCATCTACATAAAGCAAACAAGCAGCTTGGAGTCAGCAGCCACTTCCAAATGTAGGCCAGTGACATGACAGTACAAATGGTAATCTTTTGGCATCACAAACCAATCGGGAAAAACCCCACATTTTTATCTTTTGAGTTACAGCTACACAGATTACAGATAAAGCTCATTTACTGAGTGTTTGGAAAAAAAAACCTACATGGGGTATTTCCCATTTAGAGCAATACAGCTGACTGTAAGAATCAGCAGCTGCATCAGAGCAAATCATGTCCTGATTTTTGTTTATGCTCAGCCAACAGTCTAAAACCAAAATAGCTTAACAGTGATATTAAACACATTTGAGAGGCTGTCCTTTGTACTTGTCCTTTTTTATGAAATTGAATATTCTTCATCAGCAAGTGAGCTAATCAACATACTATTTCAGCTCTGAACAAGAATAAAAAGAAGCACATCACATAGTGAGTACTATAAATAGCACAGAGCAATCCTGCCATGCCCTAATTTCAATTAACAATGGGTTAAGTGTTTGATGGCGCCAGGTAAAGAAGGAAGTAGACAGCATCAACGAAACCAGTGTGAATTCCCATCGTCTTACCTGTAATGGGAACATCTGGCCGAGGCTGCTCCTTCCTCCACGAGGGAACGAACACATTGACCTCAGTGTGGCCTCTGTCCAGGAAGAAGTTCACTGCCAACTGAATTCCCAGACATGAGAAAACTTCCTTGTTCCCGTGGCTAAATGAATAAACAGAAACCAGGAAAAATGATAAACTAGAAAACATTCACACATTAATAACTTTAAAAAAGTGACTGATGAAAGCTTCACCGAACCAGTTCACAACAATGCCTCAAATGTACTTTATAATGACACACTTTGATGTTCAAACTACATCACACCCCTTATTAATGCACACAATCATTAGTGTTTGCTATGCAAATTTGAGGATGGCAGTAGAACAAGCCTACATGTCTCAGCAGGTTGAGCTTTCAACAAGAACAAGTATTGTAATTACAGATTAATCTGATGATTATTTTCTCAATTAAATGATTAAAGGTTTGATCTATCACATGTCAGAAAATAGTAAAAAAAAATGTTCATCACAAGTTCTCAAAGCCCAAA
Source organism: Lates calcarifer (assembly GCF_001640805.2). Lineage (NCBI taxonomy): Eukaryota > Metazoa > Chordata > Actinopteri > Centropomidae > Lates > Lates calcarifer. The sequence continues at coordinate 17,527,717 of NC_066835.1, read as the reverse complement.
ATTTGACCAACAGGACAAAATTCAAAGATATTCAATTCATTACCGAAAATCAACAAAACTGAGAAGCTGAAAGTGAATTTCAGGAAAAAATTATAATAATAATAATTTAACAGAATAAGAAAAAAAAAATCTAAAATTCAAAAATATTCAGTTTTCTCTCACAGACGAGGAAGAAAATGGGTGAACATTGACATAAGAAGCTGGAAGCAGTTGATTTCAGGGTAGGTTAGGGTTAGGGTATTTTCACTAAAGAAAGGACAAGAATTAATTAATTATTACAGCAGTTGTCAATTAATTTAGTGTTAATTGATTAATAAAATAATCAAATGATCGTTTTTAGCTCTTATACTAACCAGACAGGTAAAAACACTGAGCACTTATTATTAGGAACACCATAATAATACTTGACCTCCCTTTGCTCTCAATACAGTTCTTTGTGACATAGATCCTTTGGGATTTTGGTTCATGATGGTTCATATTGACATGATTGCATCACATCATTTCCGCAGATTTGTCACTTGCACATTTATGCTGCCACTCTCCTGTTCAACTACATCCTAAAAGTATTCTGCTGGATTCAGGTCTGGTGACTGGGGAGGCCACTGAGGCAACAGTGAACTCATTGTCATGTTCGTGAAACCAGTTTGACACGACTTTTGTGTTGTGACATGGTGCTTTATCATAATGGAAATAGCCATTAGACGATGATAAGACTGTGGTTATAATGCAATGTACATGGTCAGTAATAATACTCTGAAAGGCTGTGGCATTCAAACCATGACTGACTGGTATTAAGGGCCCAAGAGTTTCAGACACTCAATACAGCCTGTCTGGCACCAACAATCATGCCATGATGAAAGTACAATTGGCTGACTGGATAACATACATAAACAGGTGTACAGGTGTTCCTAATAAAGTGCCCTGTGAGTGTGCACTGGTGAATTTGATTCTGATTTTGATTTGTCCAACCAATGGTCCAGAACCCAAAGATATTCCCAGTGCTTTTGTCCTCTCTCATTATTTATTTTTTGACCTTTCAGATTATCTTGTCTTGACCTGCAGGTTGTAAATCAATGCTGTAAACTCCTGATTCTATTTTTAGACTGGGTTATAACTACACTGGTTGTTTGGCTTAGCAAAGGTTCCATTGTCTTCCACTTCACATCTGCAAATCAGTATCAGCAGCAAGTGGTGATATCAGAGAAACTAACCCAAGGATTGGTTTCAGATCTAAATACATGACACACACTGTCCCTGTGGATTTGCTCGTGTGGATGTTTATAGTAAAAATATGACAGTTGTGAGCATTCAAAGACCTCCGGGGCTTTTTGGATGTGTCAAGTTTAAAGTTAAAGATTGTGAGAGAAGATATACGTGAGAGCTGCAGTGTAAAATGCTGTCAGGCCTGTTCCCGTTGAAATAAGATCTTTCTCTCTAAGCATTGCTGCTCCTCAAGGAAACAAGAAGGCACACACAAATGTGCATGCTCTGATTTGCATACTCGAGCAGCCAGCATGCCTGAACGGGCGTGCCTGGTTTGGATAGGCAATAGGACAGAGGGGTGTGTATGCTTTGCACACACTGAGGTTATGTACAGTATTCTCACCCATTATCTGTCACGTTTAGCCCTCCTCTGTTCCCAAAACTGTGAGTACATGTCTCAGTATGAGAAGGGCAAATGAGGGAAAAGGTAAAGCGCACCTCTGGGGGAAAGTTTCCTAAATCACCAGTGATACAGCAGTCCAAGAGGTGCAACAGTACTTGCTTCTCTTTTAACTCTATGACAACCTCCTGCACTAAGAGAGAATCTAACATGCTGCTCTTTTCTGCAACCACATAATAGAAAATGACTGGGTGAAGCTGCAGTGGTGTTTGCTTGAGTGCATATCGTATGAGTTTATTGATGTTTGTTGCTGATGATGATAAATCCCTCAGGGGATGTGCAATGCAAATAAAGAGCCAACAGAAAATCTGTACTGTAGCTCCTGAGAAGCTCAAACCTGTTTGTCACGGCAATCATTTAGGTCCAGAAGCTGTGAAAGTAGATTTAACGATACCATTACTTGTCACGCTATTATTAATCTGTCAATCAGACTACCACTTAATTCCAGACATAAATATTTCAGCAACTATTGGGTGGATTGTCATGAAACCTGACTCATACATTCATGTAGGATGAACTGTAATTAATTTAGCCGTATCTTTGACTTGTGACCAAATACCTGCAAAAGCCAGACATTCAGCCTCACCTGTACTTTGTGCATAGTACTAATCCATATGTTAACATGCTAACACACTGAACACAACTGAACATGGTAAACACAGTACCTGTGTTAAACATCAACATTTTATTTTCACTGCTACCTTGCTAATGTTAGCCTTTAGCTCAAAGCACCACTGTACAGCTTTTAGCTGCTAGCATGGCTGTAGACTCTTTAGCTACATGTTTAATTGTAATGTAAGGTATGTGGGATTTATTGTGAATAAGCTGAATCATACAGAATTTAGATTTTTATTTTTATGTCCATTTCATCATTTAATAAAACATTGTTTATGATCACAAACTAGCTCTTTAAGAGTTTTCCGAACATATACAACACTAAAAAGCTAAACTTTAGCGTGCTAGCAGGGTGATGCTAGCACTCCTAAGTCCTGTACTGGGCTGAATATAAGATTTTTTTTTTTTGGAAAGTGGGTTAAATATTGTGTCATATTTTGTTGCTTTTTCTTTGTACCATATACAACTCACATATATAGCCTTTAGCATGTTAGCATGACGGCATTAGCCTTTAGCTAACAGCACTGCTATAACAAAAGTGCAGCACGAAGATGCTAAACTTGTTTTTATTATAATCTTTGTTGTAGTAGTAGTAGATATAGCTGATAACACATGACTTAATTACACTTTTATTCATGTTAAAAGCCTGTTTTAGTTAAAGTATCCTAAATATTAAACGTCATAAATGCGTCGGTGTTAAAGATGAAACGAATACCGATGAACTTTGAGAGTTCACAGAAGAATTATTATCTTATAGTTTATTAAACTCCCACGGTACCTTCACTCTCACTTTGTAACTAAAACATAAACTATCATATCAACCGGAGTCAGTGAAGATAAAAGCTCCCCTTGTCTGTATCAGGTAAATCTGCTTTCAGCCACATTTGACATTTCACTGATCTCCTAAACAAACTGAGTGAATCAGCAGGTGACCTGAGGTAAAACTAAATGTCAGAAAACTGTGTGACCCAAAACCACACTAAAGAAGAAACAGACAGCATTTTGTTTCGCTGCTATGGCAATAAAGACAATTGCAAGAAGAGATAAATAAACAGAATTACACAGAGCTTCTCTTAAACAAACAAAGTGGAAAAGGTTTTTACTTGTCACAACTCTGTCTGTCCTCACCCATTTGTGTTTTTTCATTTGTATTTATTAACAATGACGTGTTGGCGTCTTAAAACCTCAGTACTGCAGTGAAAAATACATATCACAATTTCCTACAGGTAGTGACATCTTCAAACTTTCCAAAACCCAAATTATATTCAGTTTAAAGTTATACCGCAGCTGAAACTAATGATTATTGTCATTATCAATTAATCTGCTGATTATTTTCTTAATTAATCAATTAATTTTTTGTTTAAAAACTGTTCAACATCCAAAAATATGATGTTTACTATCAGGTGTGACAAAGACAAACAGTAAATACCCACATTTGAGAAGCTTAAGCTGTAAATATTTTACATTTTGTGCTTTAAAATATGTCTAAAAAGATCATTTGATTATCAAAATAGTTGCAAATTCACTTTCTATTGCTCATCTAACTGATTAATCAACTAACTGTTGCAGCTCTAATGGTATAAAACAGAGAAATGCATCAGATCTTCACATTTAAGAATCGAGAACCAGGGAATTTTGGACATTTTTGCTTGGAAAAATGTCTGAAATTATTAATTTTCTGTCAATCGACTAATCAATCGTTTCAGATCAGTGAGTTTCTCACCTCATGGCCACGTTGCTGCCATCTATAACGATGGGTCTCAGGGCGTCTTCATCCTCACAGCTCTCCTCTCTGCTCTGTGGAGACGATGCAGGGACAGGCAGCTGCAGGGTGGGGCCTGTGGCCTGGATGTCCCCTCTGGGCACCAGCACCGACATCGTGGTCACCGGCGCCTGCTTGGGCTCCCGACTTGCGCCAGTCCTCACCAGCTCTCCCAGGACCTTATCCGTGTCCATGGTGGGGCCGAACTTCTGCTGGACGGCGAGAACCTGAGCTGTGGAGTACCCCAGCTTGTGGAAGAAGTCCATCTGGGACTCTGGGTGCTCGGGGTCCAGGGACTGGTCGGGTTCACCGGGGTACATTTTCTCACAGGAAGGACTGGAAGAGTTTTGGACAGGGAGAGATGGAGGGACGATCCATGCAGGAGTGTCAGAGTCTGTGAGGTTTAAACAGGTTGTGGTGGGGATTTTACTCCACGGGTGTATGGATGGAAAAACAGCAACGTCAGCATTCATCTCTTCTTCCTCCGTGCAACCCATTCATGTTCCACACATCACAAATGTTCCTGTGTCCAGTCTGCAGTCTGAAAGACAAGAGTAGTACTGAACTATATCATAATACTGTGGTGGAGGAAGTTTTAGCATCACCACAATAAAAAAGTTGAAAGTCCTGTATTTAATCCTGCTTTTACTTCAGCAAAATGTACTTATTACGCAGCTAAAGTGGGCCTTTTATACGTTATACTATGGGATTATTAAGTACTAACATGCAAACAGCATTTAAATATTGCTTTTATGTTACATTACAGGTTTTTGAACTCCTCCTCTGCAACCTACCTACAGCTAAAAAGCACAATTTACCTCTGGATTGTAATGGAGTATAAGTATAAAGTAGGACAAACATGAAATACTCAAGTAAAGTGAGTTAGAATTCTACCTAAAATAAATACATGAGCAAGTTTACTTAGTTATTATACTGCACAAAATCAATCAACTACTGTTTTTGAGTGTTTAAATTGTATTTTAAAGCAAAAATGACCCAAATTCACTGGTTTTAGCTTCTGTTCTGGTTCCAGATGTGAATATGTGCTGGTTTCTTTATTCAATAAAACTGTAAACTGAATATGTTTGGGTTCTGGACAGATGGTTGCAGCTATGTAATTAATACACAGATTATTTTCTTGATAAAATGGCAGAAAACAATGAAAAAAAAAATGTCTAGTGGCCAAAACCCCCAAAAAGATTTAGTTTATATTAAATAAAACAGAGAAAAGCAGAGAAAAGCAATGACTAATGATTACTGAAAGTAAGTGTTTCAGTCCTGTTTCCTTTACTTCTATGTAAATGAATTCCTGTGTGAAAACCTGCAGATTTCATCCACAACAACCTTTAAAGTAAGACTATCTGGGATTTAGTGCAATCTGGAGTAAACAAATTAAAGAAATATTAGAACATGTTCACCTGCCTGATTTAAAAAAATATCTTATAGCCCCCATTTGACAAAATATAATATTAAACACAAAAGGAAAATTGAGGGGGGAAATAAGCGGAAAGCAAATGTTCTTATGTCATTCTCTCCCCATTTAAATGAATGAAACAATAGTGAAACTCTGCTGTTTCTCGTTTCGTGGTGTATCCTCTTCAAAACAAGGCAGAAGTTAAACCGTGGCCACTCGCAAATTCAAAAAGTCGCTCCTGCTGTTTCCGCCTTAGCTTCAACTTTACAAACCAGAGACGTAAGCTTACCTGTGCATCAGATGAGTGTTTGAAAAACCACCAAAACTGCGTCTTTTTTCGCTCAGATTTTCATGTAAAGAGTCTTGTCGCTGCTGATAAAATGCGCCGACGAGACGCTTCTTTTTCAGAGTTGTCAGCCGGTACAAGGAAGTTGGGTTTTTTCCTTTTCTTGACATCAGCAAACAACCAGCTGGCAACCAACGAGGAGGTTTAGGCGAGTCACATGCTGGGACACCAGTTAACAAGTGTTTGGTAGAAAAAAAAAAGTGTCCTCAGCACATATTCTGAAACCATTTCACTGTTATATCGATTACGCACGGATAAAATAAAAGATAATAGATGCGCGTTAAAATGGGAAAAAAAAAAAAAAACTTTTTTTTTTTTTCAATTTACAGCCACTCGCGACAAAATACTGCAAGAAACATAATAAAATAAACTTATCTTAACCTGTTTTCTACCAAATCCTAATAACAAAGTAGGAGATCATTATAAAAATACATTTAAAACGACTTTAAAGCCAGATTATGGTTGGAAAGTCTGAATCAAAGCTGCTCTAAAGCACCATAAATAAATGTGTTGGTAACCTCACATTTCTTATATTATGGCACAGTGAGCAGTTTACTGTTGCGCCATAAAACGCCATATTTTATCTGTTATTAGTTTTACTGCATGCTCAGACAGGGCCGGATAAAACCACAAGGGGGCCTCAGGGCAAAACGTGCCCTATCACTCACTCACTGTACTAGAAAAAAAAAAGTTTGTGGAGTCATGATGAGGCACACATTCCTCAAGTGAAAAGCACCATGTAAACACAACACTCACTGAAATAATGACCACAATTTAAAGGGAATAATTTTTAAAAAATGCCAAATAGTTTGTTTTCTTGGCATTAAATTATTTTACAGGAGTATTTCACTTTATTATTTCAGTTTATAGAGTGGTATCATGGTTAATTAACTAATTACCACGTGTTTAATGTGGGCTACAGCTGCAGATACCCACTTTACAGAGTAGTAATCCAGCTGTTTTATCTCTAATTCTGCAACAGCACAGTCTATAACTTTTCCTTAAAATGGAAATAATTGCTTATCTTCTTTTATGCTGGATAAATGTGTTTGATTGAATACCCATTTATGCAGCATGGAAGAAGATAAAGAGAAAATGAATGAAGGAAAAAATTGTATTTACGCCTACATTTGGCAAAAGAAAAATATTTCTAGTTCTAATTCTCTTTAAAAAATTTATAATACATTCAAAATCTGTGTAATATCAAAATTCTCCAGAGTTCTGACACAGAGAGAGAACTTGGCAGCAAACATTAGATGACAGAATAATGCCTTGTCCTGTATTTTATTTATGTTTTCAGAACAAAGCACCACTGGTTTTTAAATAGTAGTTAATATCATAGATACATTTTGTGGTTCATTTACCCTCGATTACATTTACGCCGTCTCCACTGTGGTTTTGGCTTGGGCTCAGTTTGAATGGGGATTTTCGGGAGAACAGCTGGATGTGAGTCAGGCTCAGCTGGAGGCAGGACGTCTGGAGGATTAATAGGATGTGATTTGTCCTCTCCTGGTCCTGGTTCATCTTTCTTTGTGGTGTGAGGTTCAGGTGACGGTGGAGATGTTGTTGGCTCAGGTCCAGGCTCTGGTTCTGGTTTTGGTTCAGGTTCAGGTTCTGGTTTGGGCTCTGGCTCTGGTTCAGGCTCTGGCTTTGGTTCAGGTTCAGGTTCAGGTTCTGGTTTGGGCTCTGGCTCTGGTTCAGGCTGTGGCTGTGGTTCAGGTTCAGGTTCTGGTTTGGGCTCTGGCTCTGGTTCAGGCTCTGGCTTTGGTTCAGGTTCAGGTTCAGGTTCTGGTTTGGGCTCTGGCTCTGGTTCAGGCTGTGGCTGTGGTTCAGGTTCAGGTTCTGGTTTGGGCTCTGGCTCTGGTTCAGGCTGTGGCTGTGGCTGTGGTTCAGGTTCAGGCTCTGGCTCTGGCTCTGGCTGTGGTTCAGGTTCAGGTTCAGGTTCAGGCTCAGGCTCTGGCTCTGGTTCAGGAGCTGGTTCAGGTTCTGGCTCTGGTGCTGGTTCAGGTTCAGGCTCAGGTTCAGGCCCAGGTTCTGGTTCAGGTTCAGGCTCAGGTGCTGGCTCTGGCTCTGGCTTTGGTTCAGGTTCAGGTTCAGGTTCAGGCTCTGGCTTTGGTTCAGGTTCAGGTTCAGGTTCAGGCTCTGGTTCTGGCTTTGGTTCAGGCTCTGGCTCTGGCTCTGGCTCTGGCTCTGGCTCAGGTTCAGGCTCAGGTGCTGGTTCAGGCTCAGGCCCAGGTTCAGGTTCTGGCTCAGGCTCAGGCTCAGGTCCAGGCCCAGGTTCTGGTTCAGGTGCTGGTTCAGGTTCTGGCTCAGGCTCAGGTGCTGGTTCAGGTTCTGGCTCAGGCTCAGGCCCAGGTTCTGGTTCAGGAGCTGGTTCAGGTTCAGGTTCAGGCTCAGGTGCTGGTTCAGGCTCAGGTGCTGGTTCAGGTTCTGGCTCAGGCTCAGGCTCAGGCCCAGGTTCAGGTTCAGGTTCAGGCTCAGGTGCTGGTTCAGGCCCAGGTTCAGGTTCAGGTCCAGGCTCAGGTGCTGGTTCAGGTCCTGGCTCAGGCTCAGGCTCTGGCTCTGGTTCAGGTGCTGGTTCAGGTTCAGGTTCAGGCTCTGGTTTTGGCTCAGGCTCAGGTTCAGGTTCAGGTTCAGGTTCAGGTGCTGGTTCAGGTGCTGGTTCAGGTGCTGGTTCAGGTTCTGGCTCAGGCTCAGGCTCAGGCCCAGGTTCTGGTTCAGGAGCTGGTTCAGGTTCAGGCTCAGGTGCTGGTTCAGGCTCAGGTGCTGGTTCAGGTTCTGGCTCAGGCTCAGGCTCAGGCCCAGGTTCAGGTTCAGGTTCAGGTTCAGGTTCAGGCTCAGGTGCTGGTTCAGGCCCAGGTTCAGGTTCAGGTTCAGGCTCAGGTGCTGGTTCAGGTCCTGGCTCAGGCTCAGGCTCTGGCTCTGGTTCAGGTGCTGGTTCAGGTTCAGGTTCAGGCTCTGGCTCTGGTGCTGGTTCAGGTTCAGGTTCAGGTTCAGGCTCTGGTTCAGGTTCAGGTGCTGGTTCAGGTGCTGGTTCAGGTTCAGGTTCAGGCTCTGGTTCAGGTGCTGGTTCAGGTTCTGGCTCAGGCTCTGGCTCTGGCTGAGGTTCTGGTTCAGGTTCAGGTTCAGGTTCAGGCTCAGGTGCTGGTTCAGGCCCAGGTTCAGGTTCAGGCTCAGGTGCTGGTTCAGGTCCTGGCTCAGGCTCAGGCTCTGGCTCTGGTTCAGGTTCAGGTTCAGGCTCTGGCTCTGGCTCTGGCTCAGGTTCAGGTGCTGGTTCAGGTGCTGGTTCAGGTTCTGGCTCAGGCTCAGGCTCAGGCCCAGGTTCAGGTTCAGGTTCAGGTTCAGGTTCAGGCTCAGGTGCTGGTTCAGGCTCAGGCCCAGGTTCAGGTTCTGGCTCAGGCTCAGGTTCTGGCTCCGGTGCTGGTTCTGGCTCAGGCTCAGGTCCAGGCCCAGGTTCTGGTTCAGGTGCTGGTTCAGGTTCTGGCTCAGGCTCAGGTGCTGGTTCAGGTTCTGGCTCAGGCTCAGACCCAGGTTCTGGTTCAGGAGCTGGTTCAGGTTCAGGCTCAGGCTCAGGTGCTGGTTCAGGTTCTGGATCAGGCTCAGGCTCAGGCCCAGGTTCAGGTTCAGGTTCAGGTTCAGGTTCAGGTTCAGGTTCAGGCTCTGGCTTTGGTTCAGGTTCAGGTTCAGGCTCAGGTGCTGGTTCAGGCTCAGGTTCTGGCTTTGGTTCAGGCTCTGGCTCTGGTTCAGGCTCTGGCTCTGGTTCAGGTTCAGGTTCAGGCCCAGGTTCTGGCGCAGGCTCAGGTGCTGGTTCTGGCTCTGGCTCAGGCTCAGGCTCAGGCTCAGGCCCAGGTTCTGGTTCAGGAGCTGGTTCAGGTTCTGGCTCAGGCTCAGGTGCTGGTTCAGGTTCTGGCTCAGGATCAGGCCCAGGCTCTGGTTCAGGAGCTGGTTCAGGTTCTGGCTCAGGTGCTGGTTCAGGTTCAGGCTCTGGCTCTGGCTCTGGCTCTGGCTTTGGTTCAGGTTCAGGTTCAGGTTCAGGTTCTGGCTCTGGTTCTGGCTTTGGTTCAGGCTCTGGCTCTGGTGCTGGTTCAGGCTCTGGTTCAGGTTCAGGTTCAGGTTCAGGTTCAGGCTCTGGTTCAGGTGCTGGTTCAGGTTCTGGCTCAGGCTCTGGCTCTGGCTGAGGTTCTGGTTCAGGTTCAGGTTCAGGTTCAGGCTCAGGTGCTGGTTCAGGCCCAGGTTCAGGTTCAGGTTCAGGCTCAGGTGCTGGTTCAGGTCCTGGCTCAGGCTCAGGCTCTGGCTCTGGTTCAGGTTCAGGTTCAGGCTCTGGCTCTGGCTCTGGCTCAGGTTCAGGTTCAGGTTCAGGCTCTGGTTCAGGTTCAGGTGCTGGTTCAGGTGCTGGTTCAGGTTCAGGCTCTGGCTCTGGCTCTGGCTTTGGTTCAGGTTCAGGTTCAGGTTCAGGCTCTGGTTCAGGTTCAGGTGCTGGTTCAGGTGCTGGTTCAGGTTCTGGCTCTGGCTCTGGCTCAGGTTCAGGCTCTGGCTTAGGTTCTGGTTCAGGTTCAGGTTCAGGTTCTGGCTCAGGCTCAGGTGCTGGTTCAGGCTCAGGTTCTGGCTCTGGTGCTGGTTCTGGCTCAGGTTCTGGCTCCGGTGCAGGTTCAGGCTCAGGTTCTTGCTCAGGTTCTGGCTCTGGTGCTGGTTCTGGCTCAGGCTCAGGCTCAGGCTCAGGCTCAGGCTCAGGCCCAGGTTCTGGTTCAGGAGCTGGTTCAGGTTCTGGCTCAGGCCCAGGTTCTGGCTCAGGTGCTGGTTCAGGCTCAGGCACAGGTTCAGGTGCTGGCTCAGGCTCTGGCTCAGGTTCAGGCTCTGGCTGAGGTTCTGGTTCAGGTTCAGGTTCAGGCTCTGGCTCTGGCTTTGGTTCAGGCTCTGGTTCAGGTTCAGGTGCTGGTTCAGGTGCTGGTTCAGGTGCTGGTTCAGGTTCAGGCTCAGGCTCTGGCTCAGGTTCAGGCTCTGGCTTAGGTTCTGGTTCAGGTTCAGGCTCAGGCTCAGGCTCAGGTGCTGGTTCAGGCTCAGGTTCTGGCTCCGGTGCTGGTTCAGGCTCAGGTTCTGGCTCTGGTGCTGGTTCTGGCTCAGGCTCAGGCCCAGGTCCTGGTTCAGGAGCTGGTTCAGGTTCTGGCTCAGGCTCAGGCCCAGGCCCAGGTTCTGGTTCAGGAGCTGGTTCAGGAGCTGGTTCAGGTTCTGGCTCAGGCTCAGGCTCAGGCTCTGGCTCAGGTTCAGGCTCTGGCTTAGGTTCTGGTTCAGGTGCTGGTTCAGGCTCAGGCTCAGGCTCAGGTGCTGGTTCAGGCTCAGGTGCTGGTTCAGGCTCAGGTTCTGGCTCTGGTGCTGGTTCTGGCTCAGGCTCAGGCCCAGGTCCTGGTTCAGGAGCTGGTTCAGGTTCTGGCTCAGGCTCAGGCCCAGGTGCTGGTTCAGGCTCAGGTTCTGGCTCTGGTGCTGGTTCAGGCTCAGGCTCAGGCCCAGGTCCTGGTTCAGGAGCTGGTTCAGGCTCAGGCCCAGGTTCTGGTTCAGGAGCTGGTTCAGGTTCTGGCTCAGGCCCAGGTTCTGGTTCAGGTGCTGGTTCAGGTGCTGGTTCAGGTGCTGGTTCAGGTTCTGGCTCTGGCTCAGGCTCAGGTGCTGGTTCAGGCTCAGGCCCAGGTGCTGGTTCAGGCTCAGGCTCAGGCTCAGGTGCTGGTTCAGGCTCAGGTTCTGGTTCAGGTGCTGGTTCAGGCTCAGGCCCAGGTGCTGGCTCAGGTTCTGGCTCAGGCTCAGGTGCAGATGTTGGCTCAGGTTCTGGCTCAGGCTCAGGTGCAGATGTTGGTTCAGGTTCTGGCTCAGGCTCAGGCACAGGTGCTGGTTCTGGCTCAGGCTCAGTTGGTTCAGGTTCTGGTTCAGGCTCAGGTCCAGGTGTTGGTCCAGGCTGCGGCCCCGGCCCAGGTGTGTTCGACTCCGGCTCCTGACCCGGTTCAGGTGTTGTCTGCAGCTCTGTTGTTACATCCTGTGGAGGATTAATCGTCATCTGCGGCTTGGTTCCATCACCTCCTCCACCTCCTCCACCTCCTCCACAGCTGCACGGCTTGATCTCAGTGATGTGTTTAATGAGATCAGCACTGGGGAAGTTCATACTGAAGATGCCTAAGCAGCCTTGGTTTAAGGAGCTCTTCTTATGTTCCTTCACTAAGTCGTAAATCTGCTTGTTAACTTTTTCTGCCAGCGTTTTAGGACTGTGATACCACGCCACTGCGTTGTCAGTCAGCACAAAGTGATGATCACACAGGTGCGACCTGAGTTTCTGTATTCTGTCTTCAACGTTGATCAGTTTGTTATTCCTAAAGAAGAACGACTTCTGGTTTTCTGCCCCGTGGTGGAACGTGGGGCTCTGGAGAAGAACGATCTTGCCCCTCGCCTGTGCCATGTTCGGCACCGACAATTCCGTCCATATTTGATCTTTGTGCTTTGAAATCTGCTTCTCCAACATGTTTACGATTTTGTCCTGGACAATTCCATGTATAGTTATCTTCATCAGCACAGTCTCGTCCTTGTGGGTTTCCAAGAATTTGAAAATGGTTTTGAGGACATCCTGAAATGTGATACGTTTCCATAATATCCAGTTGCTATCCTGGATGTAGGGAAGTTGGTGCGGAAACCAAATCGCAGTGTGTATGTCAAAAAACCGTAGTCCCACGTGAAGTTGCTTGTCTAAGGTCCAAACTTGACAAACAAAATTTGGTAATCCACTTAAAGACAAGCTTTTGTGTGTTCCAGGTATGGTGATTGCAGACACTGGAGTGTTATCAGGAATAGACTTCATCCAGTCAGAGTTATAAAGATGTCCACTGAGTTTTGAGTTATAATTCACACCCGTCTCTGAGCATGAACAACAGGTCATTCTGAAGGGAGACACATCATATTTGAATAAAATATTTGTGAAGTGAATAAAAGCAGGAAAACAGTCTGAATATAGAAGAAATGTTTGCTGGGTTTGTTGCAATAAGTGATGAAGCACATTCAACTTACATAGAGAGAAGCCACAGGTAGTGAAGGAGCTCCATGATTGGTTTGGAGGCCAAGCTATGGTCCACTGAATTCAAGTCAGAAGATCTCCAGCTCTCCTTCCAAGACGTGTTTATATATTTTGTCTCGACTGTCAATTTGTAAAACGCCTCTCCATCCTTGAAAAGTGTTTAACAAGCGTGTACATAACCGAGAAAACGGGCTGGAGTCGGCTGCTGTAACAGCGAGCGTAAAGATAGCCGGGCTTCATTTGCATGTGTCTACTCTCTAATCTTTTATTTTGAATGAGAGAGGAAGAGAGAGAAAGGAAGAGATAAAGACGTGAGCATCGTAAAAGTGGTGAACAGATGATATTGTGAGAGTCTGAGTAAGTAAAACGTAGCTGCAGCAACAGTTATGGAAATAAACTTGCCAGTTCAGCTGGCTATCCTTTGCATACACTGCATGTAAGAATGCTGAGGAGCGTCACTAATAATGCAACAAATATCAAAATTAAAAATAAGATTATTCACTTTTTTGTGTTTTGCTTTTTATTGTGAGCTTCTATCGTCTGTCTTTTAACATGTAGAGTTCTTTCACTTATTTTTATATTTGTCTTTTTTCTATTTTATTATATTGTTACTGTGCTGTTATAGTTTTTTGTGGACCCCAGGAACATTAGCTGCCACTGTGTAGAAGCTAATGGAGATCCAAATATAAGAATAAATAGACTCCTGTCTGTGTGGTAAACTGAAGCTGTAGTTAGCGGCCAGTTAGCTTAGCTTAGCATAAACACTGGAAACGGGGGGAAACAGCTAGCCTAATCAACACAGTTTATCTCGTTTGTTGAATCCATTCAAAAACCAAAGCATAAAAATGATGTTCTGGTTTAAAGTAAGGGGTCTACTGCCGGACTGTTTCATGACCTGCACTAACTTGATGGGGTTATTTCATCACCATGATGACGACAACCAGCCGGCAAAGAGTAAAGCCGATGCTAAGCTAACCTGCCTCTGACTTCTTCTTCATATTCAACAACTGTGGGAGTGTTTTTGATCTTGTCGAGTAGTTTGAGGAACATCCTTCCATGATTCATCATGATGTTTATATTTATTTCTTTATTTGTTAGAGGCCATGTACAATTTTAGACCTAAACGTTGCCATTTAATGCTAATATACATCTGCAGTCCCCAGGCAGATCATAATGTGACATACACCAGGTGAGAAATTACATACAGTGAACCAAAGAAGCAGATAAATCAGATAAAGCTAAATATTTGGCTTTTGCAGGCACTGATTGCAGTGCTGAGTGGTTTTCAATAGATTTTTTTGTTACAGCAGCAGATTAATACCCATGGTTTTGAATAAATATGGGTGTAATATTTAGGTGTAGTGTGTTTTACAAAATATTAATATGGTAAAATATTGAATTTCTGTCTCTTGTGTTTGCATCATGCTATAGTTGTATACAGGCATATAAAAGGGACCTATGAAGCAGTTAAGGGTTTGTTTGTTTTTTGGTTTTCTCTCTGTACCCATATACTCTCCATGCTTGGTTGTGCTGTACAGTCACATCATCCTTATCCTGGCCAATAAGCTTGTGCGTGGCCTCTGCTGATCCTCTTCCTGACCACCTGTTGCATCTTAGTGCGAGAGGTTATCTGCACAAGCACGATCAGATAAGACAACATCGACAGCTCCGTTACCACTTCACAATCAGATAACGCTTCTGAAATGACAGGACTGCCTCTGATCTACGAGGAAGGGGCTCATCTGCTTCTAAGATCAACAGTTCTGCAACAGCTTTTGCCTGAGGAGGAGCTAATCCCTTCCTTTGTCTTTGCAGGATGTCTGTGAGAACTCTCCCCCTGGTTTTCATTAATCTCGGTGGAGAAATGCTTTACATACTGGACCAACGGCTGCAAGCTCAGAACACGTCTGAGGACAATTCAGAGAAAGGTAGAGGTAGATAAGAGACCTGACAGTCATCCCTCCACCCTGATGAGCTGTAGTCAGATGTCAGTTTATAAACTCAACATGTGCATCTCTAATTTCCCTGCACACCGCCCCGAATGACAAGTCAGTTTTCTTTCTCTTCTTTCTTTTCTTGCAGGGGTGTGGTCAGAAAATGATAGAAGAAGAGGTATCCATGTCATACTTCAGCATATATTATTGTTTAGTCAGCTTCTTCTGCCTCTGTAGTTTCTATCATTAGTTGTAGAGATGTAGTAGTAGTTTTACTGCTGCTTTATTTTACATGATTATGCTGCATGAATCAGGCACCAATAAAAATACAGATCAGCTGGTGCAGTGTAAGAAAACATGGGTTAAAAATAGACACCTACAAACAGTAACATGCTCAGCAGAATCTTAAAATCACATATTTAAATGCATAAAATTCCAGATTCATGTTAATCATTAAAAGTGGATTAAAAGCATAGATGATTAATCAAAGGCTGAGTGCAGTATTTGCATTTTTTAAGTCTTAAAAAGCCTAAAAAGACATAAAATAAAGGCTTTACTACCTATTTATTGTACAGTTTCAGGGCCAGAATGAAAACTTTACACCATTTTCCTCAATCTCGCTGTTTGTATAGTTACTGTTCTCTGTGTTTGGACTGCAGCGTAGCCCAATGAGCACCACCAGCTGTAAAGACACAACATTAAAATAAGGTCACCTGTACAACCTCCAATACACCTAAAGTTTTCAATAGAAGAATGAACTACCTTCTCTTTCTGTCCCCTTCCTACTCATAGTTATGAATGACATCGTTGGGACCATGTTTAATAAAGCCTTCATGGATGAACTTCTCAAACCTCAGCAGCTTTATTCTCACCGGACACTGAAGACGGTTCTGACTCGAATAGCACACGCCTCCATCATGAGGCTGAACCCTGCCAGCATGGACAGGGTACATACTGGATACCACAGAGGAATATCAAGTCTAAAGTTGTTTTAATCAGTTACAGTCATTAATCTTTATTTAAAGTGAATTATTTACACATTTTTGCTCGAGGGTAGTGTTTTTTTCACAGCTACATCCATGTATTTTCAACCTAAAGGCCTAATATTTAAATAATAATGGTCTGTCTAATCCTGGATTTTAAGAGGGCTTTAGGGGGGTCAAAACTCAAAATAAGTCAAGTCTTAAGTCCTTATTTTTATGACTTTACTTGCTAGAGTCCAGCTTTCAACTCCACACCCCTGATTCAAGATGCATTTAAAGTATATTTTAAGAGAAAGGGAATTGTTGGGATATGAGAAAAAAGGTCTTTTTCCTTTTTTTTTTCTTCCTGCAGCTTTACGAGCTGATGGTTATGGCATTCAAATATCAAGTCTTCCTTTGTCCACGGCCAAAAGACTTGCTGCTCATCTCGTACAATCACATAGACACCATCAGGGAATTTGTAAAAGACACTCCTGTGGTAGTGAATCAAGTGGACGAGACGCACAGAAAGATCATTGAGGTACTGCTGTCATTAAATAAACCATTTGATTTTACTGAATTCTTACAGCATCTAAACACAGCTCTCTGTCCACAGTCGCCTATAGAGTCTGTACAACGAGTGCAACCTCCAGCTGTCAGTTTTTATCACCTGCTACATCCTGTGCGACCTGTTTTTGTTCCTTTTGATGCAGGTATACTCATCATTATCAGAGGGAGAATTCCAGCTTCTCCGACAAACGCTGCTCATATTTTTCCAAGACATGCATGTTCGAGTGAGTCCTCTGTTATTAGCTCATCAGCCTGTATGAGTGAAGTGAAATGAAAATAAGAATTGAATTAATTTATCTTCAACATCTTTGCCTCTCAGGTGTCACTTTTCCTCAAGATTCAAGTCCAGAATCCCAACGGACGTTTTGCCCTGTCGACCTCAGGCCCAGTGCCTCATGGGACAGAGGTTCCGGGATTGATTAGGTAGGTAGAAAAGGGGGGGCACTGAATTTGCTCTGCAGAATCATCAATATCAGACTCTTTTATATGTGGATTTTGATGCTCAGTGTGGTACAGGGTGTACCAGTGCCTTTCAACAACTACAACTCCAATGGGGCTTTGACAAAATCTCATAAGCTAATGCTTATTTTGATTAAACTGATGGTAGGCGGCCATTTTGATCCACACTGAAATATACAGACATATGTTGGATGGATTGTGATGAAATGTTGTACTAATTCAAGTTCCCCAGAGGATACAGCTTAATGACTTCAGTGATCACCTGACTGTTTTATCAAGCACCAGAAAGAAGTGGAAATTTGCAGTTAACCAGTGAAATATCTTCACGTCCACACAATTTATTTTAACAAAATCTGTTACAGAAATTGCTGATTTCTGTAAAAAAAAAAAAAAAAGTCTGAGAACATGTTTAAACTTCTCAAACAAACAAACAAACAAAAAAAGCATTAAAGACGCCCATTTTTTAGGAACTTTTAGTGGAAAGTTTTGACACTAACACTGGCTAGGTAAAGTTAAGGCTAGCCGTTTCAACACAACTAAACTGACACATTTCATTCCTGTGTTTCTTTACTTGGGGAAACAGATACTTTAACTTCTAATGAATCTGCTCTTTTTCACCTTTAGGTAACCTATAGTGTGTGTAAGTCAAACTCCTTTGATTTGCATGTTACCTA
The DNA here is from genome assembly GCF_001640805.2 of Lates calcarifer. Taxonomy (NCBI): domain Eukaryota; kingdom Metazoa; phylum Chordata; class Actinopteri; family Centropomidae; genus Lates; species Lates calcarifer. The sequence continues at coordinate 17,510,273 of NC_066835.1, read as the reverse complement.
ACACACATATTTCCTCAGGGTGTTTGAAATGTCAGAGTTTTACTGTTACACAGCTGAGCATAAATCTGTACCTCACCTTTACACACTATACATGCCTTTGACATCTGGTTGTTAGGCCTCTTTTGAACAGAGAAACAGCACACACACTGACAAAGAAAATAAGATTCTTTAGATGCAAAAAGAGCCAACGTAATTTTAGTTTAACCCGATGTGATGTGACTGCTGGACTGATGCAACTGTAAAGGCTCCGCTGACAAGCTAACATGTCTTAATTTGAAAATTTCTTGTGTTTAGTCTCTTATACTTAAATATTCCAGAGTGTCATCACCTCTTCCTGTTTCACACAGGACGTTTGACAGTAAGGGCAGAGAAGTGAGACGAAGCGAGTTCCCCACCGGAGGAAGTTACAGCAGCCCCATCAGAGAGGGATGTTTTGAGCTGCACGGAGACAGAATCATCAGACTGGGCCTGAACATGTATGTGCTGTGTGTGTGTGGTGCAATGCATCAGCTAATTAAAATGTGGCAGTAGCATTTACATGGACTAACTCTGTATTTTTTAGATCATGTTTTGTGTTTCGTGAATTTAAAGGTACACTGTGAATCATCCAGAGGAGACGCACACATCCAAGGCTCCCTCTGTCAAGGTAGTGATGTGCAGACATTTCCATGGCAGGAAAATCACAGGTGGAATTAAAACATTGGTTGGACATGTTTCAGGTGTTATGTGCCATTACTGGTGTTTATGCAGTGTGTATACAGGGCTCTCTGTGTGTACATTATTATGTGTATGTGTGGTCATTATTTAAACCTGTGCACCTGCTGTTTAAAAACACCTGTACACACCTGAAATCCTCATATAAATATATAAACACGCTGCCCACAATACAACACTACTGTACATAAATAAAGTTGTATTTTCACTCCATTACATTTATTCCAATTTATATGAATTAAATCCTACAATACTATACACTTGTACTACTACTACTTTTTAAATTACCTGCCTTACTTCGATCATTGTAGTACTGTTGAAGTAATGTAATGAGTGGCTGCTTATACACGTTTAGAAAAATGTTTTATAATTACACTCAGAGGCCACTTTTTTAGGGACACCTGTGAAATCTAATGCAATCCAATAAAACAGCTCAGCCTTAAATTTTACCTTTACAAAGATAATAATGTTCAGCTTTGAGCTGTCACTGTCAGAGAGCTATTTATCTCTTTAAATTTGTTTATCACTGAGGTTGTAGGTTGATACAACTACTTTATTCTGAGAGGTGTTTCTAATGTTTTGTCCCATTTCTGAATACAGTTATCTTACATTTTATTTTTGAGAACTTCTGTCTGTTCACGTCTAACCTTTCTGTCCACGTCCGTCACGCTGCAGACCGACGACACCCCCAACCTGCTCGCCAAGGAGGAGCTGAACCTGCTGGCTCGTCTGATGGGCAGCATGAAGGCCGAGAACAAGCCCAAAGCTGAAACTGGCTTTCGGATCAACCTGTTTACGACAGATGAAGAGGAGGAGGAGGCGTGAGTGCTGCTTTTTTAAATGCTCATTTTCATACAATTAAATTAAACATTAATTCCCACAAATCTGGCTTTTGTTTTGCTTGACAGGGGAGCTTCATGTGGAGCTGAGGAGTCCTTGTTTGGAGTCATAAATATTCAAGCGATGCAGGTAGAGTGAAGTAATACTGGGTAGACTGTTGTAAATCATTCACCACAGTTTTAATCTGTTTATTATGAACATTCAGGGAGTTTCACTTTTGGGTTTTCTTTGGCTCAGGATGAACAGGCTGCGACTGAGCTGGCTCGAATCGCCGGGCAGTTTGCAGAGCAACAAGAACAACCTGAAAACCCCAGCGGTAACAAAGGAGACGACCTGCTGGCCATGATGGACGACCTCTGACTCTTACCCATCTCTTCATTTTCAGTGGCTGATCAAACTTAGGATGTTTTAATGAGATTTATTGTTTTATTTTTATGGCCTAAATGACTCACTCATCTCAGGTATAATCACACTGTGTTAATATCACATCATCCCTCAATGTGAGCTTGTGTTTAATTTGTATTCTACACTGATGTAAACTACACTCTAATTACCATGTGAAGCTTTCACTGTGATGATTTACAGCATTATACAACATTATTTCTGCTACAGTTTTTTAGCTTTTCATTGGACTTTGTGCACCAGACAAAGATGGAAATCTAAACTACTCTTTTACTCTGAGAAGGGCTCTACTATAGTACTACCTAACAAATGAAATCCAAATACTTCTGCACTGGAATGGAATGTTTCATTTGCAAAAGTAAGATCAATTAGTTTCCAGCGAGTGCTATCCCCGCGTGTTGCAACATGGAGTCAGAACTATAAATCTTTAGAGCCTTAAAGGCACAACCACAAATATAATATGCTATCACTCTCAAAACTGGTTTTAATACAGAGATTAATGTTAAGTAATAACCCATTCTGTGTAATTGAATTTATCTGATGCTGCGGGAGGTTTATTTGCTTCAAAAAGTGATCAGACTTCAAGTTATCGCTTGTTACACAAACTATTTATTTCGGCTACATAGGTCCTGGGTACTTAAAGTTATATAAATATGTGTTTGACTGAGTCATACAGTGATGACAATGAGGGGTCTGGGGATATTTTTACCATCTACAACATTCAGATGTTTAATAAACATGGATTAAGTTAAGAAAAGTAAAACTGCTTGGCTGTTATGTAAATATTTGTCTGTTTTCCGGAGGAGCCGACAGAGGGCGCTGTTGTTTTGTGTGTATATGTGACGCAGAGTGAGACGTCATCACGCTGCCGTTTCCTTGATGACGCTCCTCATGCGGGAAAACCAACTTGTTGCCACTCTTGAACGGTTTGTCTCCATCTCTAAGAGATTAGGCGTCGTTTTACTCTTTAAAACGGGGATTTAACCGATGCAGGTAAATGTTATACACAACACCCGAGGGTAACTGTTTAATATTCGCTATCTAGAGGCTCTGTCGTACTTAAATCTAGCTTCTGCTAACGCTAACAAGCTAATCTAACAGACAAAAACAAACTTGCACAGGGTTTTTCTGAGTGGTAATTTTGAGGTGAAGATGAATAAATGATGCTTAAGATGAAGTTAGTATTTGATATCGTTACAACCACGATGACATAAATTGATATAGTTTTTTTTAGAAACAGAGACGTTAAATGTTAAATGGCTAATTTTACATCTGAATTAATGTCAGGCTTCTAAACGTGTTGGACTGATACTGCTGCCGCATTTTATGGCCAGCATGTGTCCACACGATGAGTTATTTAAGGACTGCAGACAAAACACACAAGACGTAACAACATAAAGCTAAACAACAGCGTCCTGAAATCCAAAATCCCATCACCACAAATTAAATAAGAAACATCTTAAATACAAAAAACAGATTTCTTCATCTATTGAAGAAATGTGGATTTCTGTAACATGGCCCAAAAGATAAGGTAAAATATTTAATAATTGCATTGGAAATTTTGATAAGAGTTCATTCCAGTTTGTTGCCTTTTAATGCTGTGATGGACATTACTTAGAAATACTGATATTCTCAATGTAATCTTTAATTGTAAGAGTGATATTTAATCTTTTCTCCACCCTGGGCTTCCCTCCCATAATAGCTGCTGAGTCCAAATAAATGTATTTGGATTTGAGTGCTGACATAATCACTAAAGATTATATTTTCATTAAATACAGCTGCACTTAATCATGAGGCCACACACTCACCTGCCACTTTAGTAGAAACATCCAGTTAAAACACAACAGCCCTGCAATAAATCCTGACTTCATTCAGGTATAATGTTCAGTTATTGTTAAAACTGTGTTAAATGTGTGTTGATGTTTGGAGGATGTAGATTGTGGTGCTGTTGAGCTGTATTGTGTATACTTTTTAGGTGCCTCTAATATTTTGTCCACCCCACTTACAGTTTATCAGTGAAAGCAGAATAAATATTAGAGATAAATCTCACAAATCTCATCTTTGATTCCCTCTGGTGGTGAGTTGTGTGATGTAAATTACCCGTCTGTTTACCTGCAGGTGTCCCTGACGTCTGGAGATCATCATCCTCATTAGCGTCCATGGAGTCAGAGGGAGCTGAATCCACGTCGTCGGGCCCGGCCCAGTCGAAGTCGTGAACTCTATCCGCGAGCGTACAATCGCAGAGAACAGCATGGTGGTCCTGCTGCAGGGTCTGCAGGGGGAGGTGACCACGGTGGACCTGAGAAACGAGAGCACAGCACGGGGACGCGTGGTCAACGTGGACGCCTTCATGAATGTACGACTGGAGGACGTGCTGTACCGGGACTGGCGGGGTCAGGTCACCCGGCTGCAGGACCTGTTCATCACCGGCAGGAACATCCGCTACGTTCACATCCCAGACCACGTGGACATAATGAAGACCATACAGAGCCAGCTGGCCAAGATCCACAGAGTCCGCAACTTCGCCAGTCTAGGAGGAGGCAGAAAAGAGTACGCCAAGAAAACAAAATAACTTATTTTCTTTTTTGGTACAAGGATATAAAACTCTGCTGGGTACTGCTTCTGCAAGGTTAAGTCCAAAAATACTTGGATGCAACAAGCAGTTTTTCTTTCTTTTAGATCTGAGGCCAAGCGTCGCTGTGAATTAGCAGTTTACAACCTGAGGAGTCGAGTGAAGGGACGAGAACAAAAGAATTATTTCAGTTTACACAGAAACACATTATATTTTTCTGACTTTTTTTTTTTCTTTTACTGTGAAATAGTGGAAGCTTTAATCCCTTCAGGCCTCTTCATTCCTTCATTGGTTTAACTGCTCACAGCTAATGAATTAAGACTACGACCTGTGATGAGAGGTCACAGTGTGGAAAGGTTTGGATCATAGACTGGATTTCTGAACAATAAAATATCTGAGAGTTTAAAAATCAAATACTGTACACGAAATATCAAACATTGTTTTATATAAACACACAACAAGAGCTGCAGCTAACAATTGTTTTCATTATTAGTTAATCTGCACTTTATTTCCTTGATTAATTGTTTTGTCTAGAAATTAAACAAAATTGAGGAAAATGCCCCTAAAAACATCTTCAAAATGTTGTTTTTTTTCTAAATTAACAGTCTAAAACCCAAAGATACTGAGCAGATACTGATATTTTTGAAGCTGGAACCAGAGGATGTTTGGCATTTTTACTTGAAATGTGACTAAAACAATCCACGAGTTATTGAAATAGTCACAGAATATTTTTTTTTTCTGTTCAGAGATGAAAAATAATCATGTTGGTGCTCTCTGGTGGACAAACTGATGAAGACACTGGTTTTACAGGGCGTCTGCAGCCTGTGAAACGTCTTAAAAAGCCTTAAATTTAGTATGTAGTAACCTGTGGGAACGCTGCTCAAAATACGTCAAACATATCTGTTATTTCTGTGCTGACAGTTTTTGTTCATCAGCCAACATACAGATCGATGCTGATAAATCTCAGCTGATGCTGATGTTTGTCTGTTTATCAGTCGATTTGGAGACACTGATGAGCTGAATTTAGTGATTTTGTGTTTTAGATTTATACTTGGTTTTATACTTTCCTTTAACAAACTACAAACTATTGTTTTCAAATTGGTCAGGGAAATTATAAATAAAGATACTTACCCACCAACCAACCAACCAATCTCTGTTGTCCCCATGGGTGAAATCTGATTTGCAGACAGGCGACATCAACAATAGTGGAGAAGAATCTCTCCATAAATCTGTCCACCCAGATTCTCTAACATCCGAAGCCTGAAAATCTGTGACAGTCCAGAAAAAAATGACAGTTTTAAATGATTTGTGGCCACAGAAACAGTTATTATAGATGTAAAAACAGTCATTATTATGCACAGTACAGTTTCTAAATACATAAAGATGCTGATGTGCTTTCTTACAATTAAAATAAATGTTAGATTTAAAACTGAAATAAAGTTTGCTGTCAGTTCTTGGCTCAAGAAATCTGTAATTATCTCCCTGGGTGTTTTTGGGGCGACAATCTTTTATTTATCATGGTTTTGAGATGTCCCACTCGTCCCCGTTCTTGTGAATGTGATATCTCAGGAATGCCTTGAGGAAATTTCCTCAAATTTGGCACAAATGTTCACTTGGACTCGAGGATGAAATTATTAGATTTTGGTGGAGAAAAGTCAAACTCACTGACCGCTGGAGCCCTGTTCCTGCTCCTGTAAAACACTGACGATAACTATCTTCAGCAGATTTAATAATACTGTGAGTCTGGCATTCATCAGTGAATTAATACATTGAAGTCACATCGCATTCAGTTGATTTGAGTCATTTTTAAAAAAGAAAAATAAGTTTTTCCGCAGGAAAATGTGACTGATGACATGAAATAAAGCACAACTTCTCCACTGTAGCAACAAAACCACTTGATTTAATTTCAATGGAACAAATTACAATTAACAGTGAGTGCGGGTGTGGTCCCAGAGTGTCAAGTGTGTTTGCTCTTGAGTAACCCTGGCATGCACCACAAAGCCCATGTGTCTGTCTTGTCTGTGAAACCAGCCCAGAGTTAATAACTGCCCGTACGCAGGAAAGCATTAGTCACGATCTGTGCCAGTTATGGTGGAGAGGGGGAAAAACAAGCAGTCATGTTTCCGCAGCTTCCACCTCACAAACATCTCCACTCCGAGCATCAGCAAGCTGCCACTCTCCCTCTCTCCCCTGTGACTGGTTTGTGCTGACATCCCCAGCCTGACGAGCCGAGCCGGAGTGAAAGGAAGAGTGTTTCGCTTGGAAACTGCCGCCCCAGTGTTCTCCCGATTACACAAATACGATCGTGGAATTTGAGGAATTTTTTTTTTTGCAAAGGGGTATGTTATTCCTCCACAGTGTCAGGAAGAGGACAGGCCTGACATAACACAGACGGAGGCAGCTGGTGCAGATAAACCCTGCACTGTAGATGGATGGGCGTGCGCTCAGCAGCTGTATCATTTAAACTGAGCGAAACACTGCATTAAATTAAGAGGAATATGCACACAGGAATGTCCCTTGGCAGTTGGCTCATTGTTTTGGCTGTGGCCTCGGATGTGTTTTTAGGGACATATTTTTCCCCTCTCGACTGTTTTGAAAACCAACCTTGAGAGCGTCTGAATGACAGCAGCCCACATAATGACTGCTTACTGCTCTGCTAAAAACACCACCGAGCGCCACATCAACACTCAATGGACTCAGAATAGCACTTTACAGACACTCGACCGCATAAACAATTCTTTCACAATATATAACGCAGCCTGGTTTAGTGTCACAGACTCCACCAGTGGTCAGAGAAGTATTTACTTCTATTTAGGTACTTTAAAAGTACTCAAGTAGGACAAGTCCAAGGAAAAAGTACAGAAGTATTAAGTAGCTGATCTGCAGGATTAAGGCTCCTATTAAATATTTAGATTATTTAGATTCTTATAACTAGTGGTAGAATGCAACTAAGTACATTTACTCAAGTGATTTTGTGCTTGTACTGTATTTAAGGCTCTAGTTACTTATTTCTACCACATTTCACAGGGACATTTTGCACTTTTTACTCCAATATTCACATTTAATTTACAGCTTTAGCTACTAGTTACTTTGAAGGTTCAGATTTTACATTAAATTAGCTCTGTTACACCATTAAAATGCTAGAAATATAGAATATATATGTAAATAATAACGTAACACACTGAAAGGTGTCATCCTGCATCATGACAAGTGTTTTCTTTCAATATTCTGCTTGTATTTAAGTAAAAATGAGGGTCGGGTCCCTCACAAAGGGTCACAAGATAAATCAGAAAGTCGTGAGATGATTAATGGAAGAGGAGAGACGGAAGTTGAAACAAATTTTTTGTGAAATATTTGATAATTTTACTGTTTTGGGGTCAAACTGTTCAGAAAGAAAACGACTCTTTGGCTGAAACATGTTAGATGCTGTTTTTTTTTTTGTTTTTTTTTAACGAGGCAAAAAGGTTGGAAATCACAGATTTAATCTTTAACAGTAACATTGTATTTTATGTGAACAGTGACTAGTAACTACAGCTGTCAGATAAATGATGGTGGAAGAAGTAAAAGTCGCAACAGCACACCATAAAAAATACTCCATTACAACTACACTGAAAATGTTACATAAGTAAATGTAGATGTGCATGATTATGAGCAAAATGTCTGAAATTGAAGAACTAAAGGCAATAAAATGAACCATAAAAGTTTTACTCTCAGATTTGTATCATTAAATTATCAGTACTGATACTTTTCAGTTTAAGTAGCATTTTACTGATCAAGATGAAGATTTTTAACTACTATTTATACTGCTGAGTCATTAAATAATACGTAGTAGTTTGTAGGTTTTCTGAGCAAAATCTTAATTTGTAAAGTAACTAACAAACAGTGGAGTAAAAAGCACAGGATATTTCCCTTTAAAGAGCGATAGAGGTGCAGTATTAAGTGGTATAACATGGAAATACTCAAGTAACTCAGTACAGTAGTTGAGTAAATGCACTTTCAGCCACTGTAGACAAATGTTGTGAAGTACCAAGTTGAATATTTGCCTCAAAAATGTTGTACAATAGAAGAATCAAGTGTCATAAAATCAATAGACTTCAGTAGCGTCCTGAAGTAATTGTACTTCATTACTTTCCACCACACAACAGCACCTGCCTCACTTAACAAACTCTGTTAGAGACACAAACTGGTTACCGCTCAGGCTTTCTCCCTTCCCTTGAAGCTGAGATTAAAATACAAAGAGCTCAATTAATCCTCGAGCCCCCGCAGCACCGCGGCCCTGTGCCCATGGCAGCCGAGGAGCTATTTCCTGTTCCACCCTCCTGGCTTAACAGTGAACAGACCTCAGTGTGGTCTGTGTGCATGGAGAGAGATCACCTCCCTCTGGTCAGTGCTGAGGCTCAAATCTGCACAGGGGCAGAACAAGTACAGTAAATTCAGATGTCTGTAAAAGCGAGGACTCTAGTTCGGCTTATTTGGAATTTGGGGCTTTTATTTTGGAGTCAGATGTCAGCATCAGATGCACAAGTTTCACTTTATCTGTCAGGAACAGGAAACACCTCCTCCTCTCAACACGGGTCTGGACCAGTTTCTGGCTGGTCCTCCTCCCTCTAAAAAGGATGAGAGGGAGTGGAATCATAGTGTGGAGCTGCTCCCTCTCCAGTCCAGCAGCAATAGTCGACGGACCAACAACCTCTCGCAAACATTTCTCTGTGAAAGATGGGATCTTATCTAAATGTCAGCTGACAGCTCAGGTCCAAATCTGGATCTAAATCATTCTGTTTTTCAGTGGAAACCTTGTGTTAGCAGCTCTCATCCTGGACCAAGGTGAGTGATGTTCTGACTTCAGTTGATATTTTGTGAAAATATATTTAATTTTCATATAAATCCAGCTTTTACTGCACATTACACAGACTTTCATTGAAGAAAACTGGCTCTCACACTCAGGATTTTTACCACAAATACAAACTACAAACTGGTTTATTCGTGTATTAGCAACAACACCACAGACTGTTAAAGTCTTTGCCCAAAATCAACAACACTCTGAATCCAAATTGACAGAGAAAACCCAGCTTGTCACATGTGTTTTATTACTTTCTCCAGCACTGGATTCAAGTATTTCTGACAGCAGCTTCCCCTCAGAAAGACTGGAGACGTTTGGTGGAAGCAGGGTTGACTACTGTAAAATAACATGTCTTTATTTTCAGCGGTTTCAGGTTTCATCTTTTGACTTAAATAGGATTATCTAAGCAGGAAATGTGGGAGGGTTGAATGGAGCTGGGGGGGGAGTGCGTTTTATGGGGTCACATAAACAGCTACAGCCGCCGGGCTTTGCATGTGTGCAGTTAAAGTCAAGAAGTTATTGGACTTGTCTGGAAATGTTAGGTGTTAAATCTGTCTGCTGCTCCGAGACCGCGGCTGCATAAAGTGGACATTTGTCTCCCTCTGGTCTTTGTGTTGTGTGCGTCCAGCTCGGATAAACTTCACCACAAAACGGTCTGTCATGAATATCATGGAGCTCTGCATAAAAATACATATGTGTGGTGTTAAGTCTGAGAGTAAGAAAACAGAAGGAGGATGAGGGTGCTTCAGTCAACTGTTCATTAGATCTGCTGCAAAAGTCATCTTTAAAACAAACTGACCGCGGAGGGAGATGATTTCAACCTGTTTCCAGCTCGTTTCAACATCTTTCCAAAAAATTTGCTTTAAAAAAATGAAAGAGGCAGATGGTTACACTAGAATCAAGAAAAAATCCAACTTCATTTTGTAAAAATACCTAAATAAATTTGGGATCGAGTGGAAATAACTGAAAAAGCAAAGTGTCTTATTTGCTTATAAATAAATATTTTAAATATATTCTAAATATTTTGCTGCATTTTATCTATTTCATTTTTTCTATTTCTTGGTCAGGAGTAACTGCTGCGTGAAATATTTTGGTGCATAAAACAGCAAATTGTTCTTTTTATGCTTTGGTTTTAAACAAATGAGACATAACTTCGTCATTAGTGAGCTAGAGAGGTGGTGCAAGTGTCAAATTATGCCTTTGAACACACAAATTGCAGACAAAAACGACTTGATAAGAAGGTGACATCCGCAGTGTGATAAATGCTAAGAGTTTGATAAACAGGCATGTAGAACCACTGGGTGTAAAAGCCAGTCTTTAATTAAAACAAACATTGTTTGGCTTTACGTCAAGTGAACTGAAAACTAAATTGGCCACTTATGTTGTTAAGGTCTGGGGGCAGCAAATTGAGGGTGCAGACGGGAGCCATGCTTCTTCTCTCTGTGAGTTAAATGTCGAACAGAAGGACCCACCGGTTCCCATGAGTCAGTGGACCCTGAGTCAACCACCACCACCAGAAGAGACGACCGGCGTAATCTGGCCTTGTTAGAAAAAATAAAAGAGAAAGCCTTTGAGAGTGCTCAGGGTCTGCCAAGAGTCACCAGGATAAAGATCAGGGTGGGAGAGCGACCCGAGCCCCCGGTGGCAAGCGATTGGAGCAGGGCACGGGGTTTTTTTTTTCGTTCTCCCCGGAGAGAGAAAGCAGCAGAAAGAAAAACATTCAGCTCCCACGCACACTGTTGTTGTAATGACAGGGAATGTGAGGGGGTGGGAAATATCAGTCATCATGTTTACATCAAGCTTTACTGTAACCGTGGGACCATCTGTGACAGGCTCTCAGAACAACCCCCCAACTTTAGTCTAATCTAAACCCAGAGTGTCTCACTCCTTTAAAGGGTCAGTTCACCCAAAATACTGGTTTTTGTTCAGTAGTTCCAATAAAATCTGTGGATTATCCATCGTCTCTGGAACCACACTGAAATATCTCAACAGCTATCAGGTGGATTGTCATGAAATGTGGTACCGATGTTCATGGTCCCCAGAGGATGAAGCCCAAAGATTTTTGTGAACCCTTGACTTTTACTCTAGCGCCACCATGAGGCTCACATTTATAGTTTTACTGGGTAGATTGTCATGCAATTTTGTACAGACATTTATGTTCCTCTGAGGATGAATCCTAATGATTTTTAGGATCCTTTTACCCAGGCACCACCATGGGGTTCTGATTTGTAGTTCTGAGTGAAATATCTCAACAACTACAGGATGGATTCTCATGAAACTTTGTACAGATATTCATGTTCCTCGGAAGATGAATCCTAATGATTTTAGTGATCCTGTGACTTTTATTCTAGCGCCACCATGAGGCTCACATTGGTAGTTTGGGTGGAATGTCTCAACAACTATTAGATGGATTGTGGATTGATTACATTTTCTACCTACATTCATTATCCTCAGAGGATGAATCCTAATGACTTTCTCCCTTGACTTTAACTGTAGCATCACAGTGAGGTTCACGTGAACCTGTCTCAACAACTACAGGATGCAATGCCATGAAATTTTGTACAGACACTCTTGTTCCCCAAAAGGATGAACTATTTGAGGATGAAATTTCAGTTTACCACCAAATTCCTGAAATCTAAGGACATTTCCATTAGCCTCAGTTTTGCTTTGTGTTTATGCTACATTCACGTCACGTTGGAGTTACCATAATCACCAGTTTCCCACTTGTAAATAACATTCAACATCCAAATCTGAGTTGTTTCCGATAGAGCTGACTCAGTGCTTACTAATACAGAAGTGCCTGTAAACAATACAAATATGGAAACCAAAGACTCTTGCTCACAGTAATTAAACACACATTTAATTTAATTATTGTCACGATCACAGATGACGACATGTGAATCTTTCCCATTTGACAGATCATTAGTGCGAATGATTGGGGTTTTTGTTCAATAAATCATCTTAACTCTGCCATTTATATTAACAATGAATCATGTCCACTGATGATTGTCAGTCAAACTGTGACTCTGAACTGAAGTGTCACTGCACTGCAATTAAACCTCACAAACACACATTAAAATGTTTTTTTCCCCAAAGATTTAATTGTTATTTTCGTTTTGCTTCTGAAGCTGTCTCACCACCATCAACAATTACTTTTAATTTTTTGCAGCTGTGAGCAGCTCCTCTGCCTCCTTATTAACACTGACTTCTTTTAGTTCACTTATTTTGTCAGTTTTCACAGCCTTTGTTCAACTATGTTTAATTTTCTAATAAGACCCCTTTATATTTGTTATATTTTGATTCTAAGTTGCTATTAATGGCTATATTCATAATCAACAAGTTGTTTATTATTGGTTTGTCGATTAGTTATGAGCTATTTTTAACAACGATAATAATAAAGTACATTTCAAATTAAAGTTACAAAGCGCTTTATGTGGTTGAACCAGGATTAAAACTTTTAAGGAGCAAAATCATTGCCTCAATTAAGGCAATGAAAGTAAAAATACCCAACAAGAATATAGATAAAACAACAACAATAATAAGACAGATAAAAACAACATACTAACATAATAAAGAGAATTTTTGAGGAGTGATTTAAAAGTGATTTTTCAGGCCTTCATTTATAACTACAGACCTTTTACCCTTTTTCTTGTCTTACTAACATTTATACATTTACTTTAATCGACTGATTGAAACATGTATAGCTGCATCTTTACAAAGTGGAAAAGATTAACACAAGTAAAATCTCTTATGACTGATCTATGAAGAATTACAGATGTGATTTATTACCCATTAATAAAATTACAACATATTAACCTTCATTAAAAAGTGTCTTACTGGAACTGGCTCTTTAATTTATGACATATTTTCTTTTGTTGTAAGTGGGAGTTTCTCCCTGTGGACATAAAACTCAAAGTCAAAGCAGCAACATGCGAAAATCTGTCATGTTACTTTTCCTGTGGGAAAAAAAAACGTCCCATTTCCTTGAGGCCCGAGAGGAGCCACTTCAGGCACTCATGCCATAAATATAAACATCCCTATCGGACGCAGACGGCCTCACCACAGCCCCCAGTGTAAAACACTTACGAGGAACATAATGTCCCTCTGTACTGACCTCTGACCCCTGGTTTAAATCACGGGAATGATGGGTGGAGCATCAGAGAAGCATTTTCTCAGGTTTTTGGATGAGTTGGATTCAGATTCACACATGAACTGTCTGTCCATTGTTGTTGCTGTTTCTGTGACAGGATCGTCGGCTGCAGGAGTTTTAAAAAGTCGTAAAAAGTCCTGGAGATGGTAGATATTTGAACCGGCAGTGAACCAGGATGGAGCCTGTTAAGAGAGACATGGAGCTGCTCAGTAACAGCATGGCCACCTACGCCCACATCAAAGGTAAATACTCAGTGACTCAGTGATGACGACGACTGTGGTTCCCAACATGGGCGAGTGACGCCTCAGTGGTCATGAGATGAACATATGGGTCGCGAGGCGATTGCTAAATTATCAATCATCAATTTTTCTCAAACTTCTGTGCAAATACTGTATAGTTTTATTCTTTAGCTATAAAAACTATTATCAAAAAACTACTGCAGAGAGTTAGAGTTAGAGAAGCAGTTAGCTTAGCATAAAGACTGAAACAGTTCTGTCAAACATAAAACACTGCTGCAGCACACTAACTCATTAAATAACATTTCTACTTGTTTTAAGATCTGTAAAAAACAAAAGTCATTTACACTTGTTTATATAATGTGTTAATTAGTGACCTTAGAGTGCTGGTAGGCAGATTTTCTCGCAGGGCAGGCTAGCCGTTTCCCTTGGTCTCCAGTTTTTATGCTAAGATGGGTTAGCTAGCTGCTAGCGGTACAGATGTGAGAGTGGTATTGTTCTTCTCATCTAACTGCTCAGTGTATTTTCTATATTGTCAAAATATCATAGTTTAAGAAGGTAAAAATCACTCTGCAATGACTGTACAAAAAGATGGCCGACATAACAGCTCCACAAAAGCGAAGCCAAACCATCTTGATCGCCCCCCGGTGGCGGACTGCAGTATAGGTCATATATCAAACTAAAACGTCAAAGCAAATAAAAAGAGTTCCTTTCCTAATAATTGGTTTAATTAGTTATTTCATGATATAAAAAGCAAGTAAAACGTCATGACTGATAACTATGATTGAATCGGTTGGACAGGGTCATGACTGGGACCTTCGATACCTGTGGTACCACCTGCACACAATACTGTGCAGACTCTGTGCTCCAGTGTAATCTGGGATATGATATTTGACTTCATTTTTGCACAGTAATCGTACAAAAATGCATCTTAAATTTCAGTCAAAGCTAATATGAGCTAGGAAATACTACTGAGACTACTGAGGCCTCAATTTAGAAGTATGGTACAAAAGTACTTCAAATGTGTACTTAAGTAGAGTACTTTCCAACCAGTGTTTACTCTCTGCTGCTGGTGATTGTGTTCCTCTGCAGCCAATCCAGAGAGCTTCGCCCTCTACTTCATGATGGGCGTCTGTTTTGGTCTGCTCATGGCGCTCTGCCTCCTGGTAGCCGGCATCGCCTGCAAGTCTCGCCGCCAAAGCAGACCCCCTCCGTCCCCCGAGAGGAGGCAGCTGAAGGAGTCCAGCGAGGAAGAGGAGGAGGAAGAAGAGGAGGGGGAGGAGGAGGAGAGCATCACAGGCAGGAGACGGGGAGGAGGCGGAGATCCCCAAAGTGACAGTGGGGCCCATGAGCGAGCGCAGCAGCCAGTCGAACGGTACGCTGAGGAGTGTGAACGTGTTCGCTTCGGCTGAGGAGCTGGAGAAGGCGAGACGACTGGAGGAGAGGGAGCGAATCGTCAGGGAGATCTGGAGGAACGGGCAGCCGGACATCCTGGCCACCGGGACGGGGACTATTGGACGAGTTCATTACCACTAACAGACACTTTGACTGTCTGAAAAAGACACCACACAGACTGCAGAGGATACACTTCTCACTTTGGTTTGTACAGAGACCCAGAGTGTTGAACGATTAAAGGAGTGATCCACTAATTTTACACAGGAGGATCAGCTCACTCATCATGAGGAGGACATAGGTTGCATTATGGGAAATGTAGGATGCAGTGATTTTGGATGTCAACCCATTCTTGGTCCAGGTCCAGGTCCAGGTTTATAGAGTGGTATTTAGCATCACCCTGGTTCCCTTGACAAAAAGCCAATGGGAGTTTTTCATTTGGTTTTGTATTATTGCAGAAAATAAACTGTGAGCAACAAAAGTTTGATAAATACAATCTCCAGAAGTAAAAAGCTAATGTTAGGCTATAAACCAACTACACCATGGTCACATGACGTCAACATCTCCACCACTAAGCTTCCAACTTGTCATTTAATTTAGCTCTGAGCTCTTCTACAAAAGCCTTTCTTCTTAGAAAGTTAGTGATGGTTTGAAAGAGCGTGAGTAGAAACACAGCAAGGCTGAGTAGATTGGTTTCATGTTAACGTTCCCCAAAAACTGTAGTCTGTAGTCTCATGTAGCCACTTGTTAGCAACCGTCTTTTTAAGACACGTAAAAGCTTTTTAAAAAAATCAAAAGTGAGGTATTTTCTGACGTATTTTATGTCATAGATTAAAACGTGAAAATGTCTTGAGCTTGTGTTAAAAACCACATTTAACCAAAAACCCTACTGACTTGTGGACGAGGGAACAGGACATGCTAACATGCTAACTTACTTCCTGGTTTTAGGATGCAGACGACAGTTCCTCGTGAACCTCAGACAAACAGTAGTAGTTAAAATTATCTCCACCTTTACCTGCTGCACCATTAAGGTGGATGTGCGCATTAACTTAATTATAACAATACTTGGGCTTTTACCTTTGAATGCAGGGTGTTATTTGTAACAGTATTTATACACTGTGGTATTTCTACTTTTCCTTTAGTAAAAGGGCGCAGTACTTTTTCCACCACTGTATTTCATCCTGCTTCTTTTCACAGTCATCAAATAAAAATGACTTCTGCAGACAACCATGGCAGTTTCATGGTTATATAGTATCCATGTCTTATTAGTTTAATATTTAACACTTTGGGTCTCTGTACATTGTTTATTATTTTGCTTGTGACATGAGTCAGGTTTTTATATGCAGCATTTTTGGCTTGTCCTGCATTTTATCCTTTCTTTAAAATGTGAAGAATAAAAGTTTTAACCACTTTTTGAAACAACAACAGGAAACATTTGTCCACTGGAGGTGGGATAACGACCCATTAGGGGCCTTACAGAAATGTTTTGACGCTGATAACATTGATTTGTCCAAATGTAACAGAAAATCCACCCACCAGCACCTCTGAAACTCACTAATTAACACGTTACATCTGGTTAGTTTAATTCAACAACAACAACAAAAGAGTAAAAAACAGTAACATGTGGTCCTTGTTCTTACCGTGAAGTTGCCAGAAGAACAGCAGAGTCCAGGAATTTCACTGGTCCCATCCAAGAAATAGTCGGGCCCCGCTCGATCGAAAAAAAATAGACTTTATCTCGTACCACAGAATTATTATCTCATGATTAAGAGATATAATGTTGACACGAAACTGAGGCAGATGCTTTCCTTCGTCTTCCTTAGGTGTGTCTGCTCCTTTTACGCACCTGTAGCAAAGATTCAGGTGATGAACCGAGAAAAATGGGGCAGGTGTTGTACCGCCTCAGAACTCGCCTGAGAATCATCGGATTTTTACATTTTCTTCCGTATCAAAGTAATTCGGTGACAGCTGTCTGTAGTTGCAACTGTACAAAGCAAACTGAAACTGCTAATAGCTAATTCGGCGCACTTAATTTTCCAAAATGTAAACAAATATAGGCTAAAAAAGAGAGAGCATAAGTTGTGGCCCGCAGTGTAACTGAGTGAGTCCATGACATACAGGCATACTTCCTGTCTCTTGAATAAGTTTACATCTCATCCACACAAGTGGAGAATTTGAACGTTTAGTTTAAATGTCGATAACCTTAATAATTAAGGGATTTTCTCGTAATTTTAAGATGTTTTCTCCTAAATTTAGTTTAGTTGATCAATTAAGCGTTCAGTTACATCCTATGTCAGCAATATGGACACGTTTGGCTCTCAAAAGACGAGATGGACATTTTTCATTTCCTGACATTTCTTGGACCAAATGTTTAATAAAGAAATGATCTGTTTATTTATCAGAAAGGGAAACATGTTGAAATTAGTTGCAGGCCTTGTGTCAAAGGATGCAGTTTCATGGTGGGCTAGAGAAGACTGTCCCACAGAAACCTCCCAGACGCCCAAACCCCCCCGGCCTTTACATTGGCTTGTGTTTCTGTCCACAATCCCGAGCTCCCTTTCTCCCTCCCAGTTTCCAGATACAACACTGCACACTCTCTGGTGAAGACATGTCTGTTTGGGGGGCTATGAAAGAGCCATTTACCTCAGCTGTACTGTAGATATTACCAATGCAGAGCTTCCCCTAAGTAAATCCAAGCAATGTCCCAGGAGACAGTCCATTTTCTGTTGGCTGAGTTTCCCTCCTCGTTGCATGAAAAGGCCGATTATGTTACAACTAGAGAGCTTGTGTCCACTGTCACTGACGGGTCGTTAAGTGGTTCTGGCTGAATCGGAGATTGTTAGAGACTCGGCTTTCAAATACAGACAAAATGAGACACTCATGCCCTGATGGTATGTGCTCAGTCTGTGACGAATTGTTCATTCACAAGTGTCTGAATGAAAATATCCTGATGTTTTGTTTGGGTTCCTTGTGACCCTGACACTTCACATTCCTTTATCTCCTTGACTCTCCATCACAAACTTTATGAGAACTTTATGTCATGTTTTCTATGGACCTACAGTGAGCAGACGGCTGGTTAGCTTAGCTTAGCACAAAGACTGGAAACAGAGGGAAACAGCTAGCCTTACAGCCTGCAGTTGTATGCAATTAGTTCATTTTGTGAGGTCAAAGTGACCTTGACCTTTGACCTTTGACCAGAAAGTTCATTCTTGAGTTGATTCAAGTGAACGTTTGTACCAGATTTCAAGAAATTCTGAGGACTTGCCGAGTATTTATGGAGCTAGAACAGTGAAAATTAAAAATTTAGACAAAATTTGGCATTGAAAAACAAAATCTGAACTGAAAAAGAAAACATTGTCACTGAAATATTTGTATTGGAAGTAATTGTCCACAAGGAGGACCCTTTCTTCCCAGCAAAAAACAGTCACTGTCACTGAAGCAGACAGGCATGATCGAAAACATCTGCAGATTGACATTGAAAAACATAATAATACCAAAAAATATTAATATTGAATAACAACATTTTCTAATGTCTGTGCTTTATCTTTCAATGAAACACTTCATTGTCAACACAAATATTTCAATGCCACTGTTTTCGTTTTCAGTTCAGGTTTTGTTTTCAACACCAAACTTTATTTTCAGTGTCAAAATTTTAATGTTTTAGCTCCTTAAGATATCGCGTTTATGAGAACAGGATGACAGACAACCTGAAAACATAACGCCTCCAGCCACAGCTGTCGTTGGTGTGGAGGTATTAAAAAAACTATTAACATCTTATTAAATTCAAATCCAGCATCAAATAAATGACTGATTCAATGAAATCTTATTGCGTTCGCCTTTTAAAGGACCAGTGTGAAGGGTTTAGGAGGTTAAATCGGCAGAAATTGGATATAATTTATATTTATATATATTTAACGGTATCGAAAGGATGAAAAGCCAAAGTCAACAAAACGGTGGTTCCTATTGTTTGTTTAAGTCGTGGAAAATGTATAAATCTCAAAAATCATACTCACAGAATTGCCCTGAATCAAAGAAAAATTTATTGAAAATTAAAAGACAAGTACTTCAAAGCTTCAAAGAACAGTAAAAAAGTTTTCAGCTTCCGATTAAACAAAAAAAAAAAAAAAAAAAAAAAACAGTCCTACAGTTATGTTTAGTACATGCACTATGTACAGTCAAAAGTGGGACGAAGCAGCACAGCGAAGATTCACAAAACTAGTTTGTGTCAACTCCTCTTAAAAATATACACTTTCATTTCACTTTCATTTTTTCCCTATTGACAAAATGTTTTGTCACAGATTTCTCAGGTTTCTCTTCAATTTTCCATGTTTTTCACTGACAGAGGATTAAACTGCAGTTTGTGCATTAAAAAAAAAAAAAAAGAAGAACCATATTCGGTTTTTATTTTCCCTCCCCCAGATGTTAAGATTACAATAATTTAGGTCTTATTATTCTATACATGTACTATTTCTTTTTATTAAAAATCTAAACAAAGGTAGCCACTTACCTACACTGATATGACAAAGGCAGGAAACTAACGTGTTTCCATCTGTCTAAAGCAAATCTGGGGATTTTGGTGCCAATTCTTTTAAATTTCTTGTTGTTTTTTTAAACTGAGAAACACCCACGATCGATGAGAATACACTGCAGCACACACATGTAAAAATGTCTTCATGTCCTAATGAGAAACACAGGTGAAGTGGCACTATATGAAAAAGCTCGGGTAATAGAAGTGACAAACATCGACCGTCCAGGGGCTCAACAGATCGCTATATTTGATCATTTGTAAGAAAATGACAAATCGTGAGTCTGGCGCCCTCTACTGATTGGTCCCGTGGAGCGAGGTATGAATCAAACGTTTCATGCAATCACATCAAAGATTTATCACAGCCCCAAACAAAGACAAAAAAAAAACATGGACGCCTTCCTGCACTGACCAACAGGGGCTGTAACTTCAAACAGATTACACAAGTATTACTGTATTTTTATTTTCTAAGGCACAAACGCTTTTTTTGTTTTTGTTTTCAGACAATATTCGTGTTTGAACTTTGTTGCCTCAGTAATCTCCCTCTTAAAAAGATACGACTAACTCGTTCAGCTGCAAAATCAAACTCACCCTTACATAAAAAAAAACCCCAACAACACTGAATTTAATCTCATCTCACATACAAGAGTAACAGAGTGCTGCTCTTCATTCAAGTCAGTTACAGTTCTGTCTTCACTTTGACGTTCACTAGACACGTTTTAACCGTTTAAAGATGAGATGAAATGGAGGGGAAGAAAAAGAAGAGAGAGAAATAACCCCTTCATCATCACTGTAACCACTTGGACACTGAGATGCTAACGAACATGTGGATGATGGGAGTTTCAGTTTATTGTTTCGTGGCGGAGGATTCTCCGGCGCCCTTCGTGTCTTTGTGGTCTACCTCCAAGTTGTCGTCTCCCAGCCCCGCCTCCTCCCCTCCCTGGAACATGTCGTGGGTCCACTTCGGGCTGCTGCCACCCTTTCGGTAAACGAAGCGACCCCGGCGAGTCGGGAAGGAGCCGCGGCCTCTCCCGCGGTTGTCGATCCAGGTTTTCTCTCCGTCTCGATCGTCGTGCTGGAGGGGAAACGAGGAAACGTTAAAGGTGCAGACGATCACATGGACTCAGCTCTGGACCAACTTATAACATTTAAATCAAATTTTAAATAAGCGTGAAGAAGTGTGAAGGCTTCAACTCAGGTTTGTCTTCATCACTGTTTAATCCAAAAGGAAGTTTTTCCTCTCCACTGTCGCCTCGTGCTGATCATGGTGGAAACTGTTGGGTCTCTCTTTGTAAATATGATATAAAGACCTGTTCTGTATGAAAAGTGCCTTGAGATAACTTCTGTTGTGATTTGGCGAAATATAAATAAAATCAACTGGACTTAATGTGACGGCCATTACTCTCTAAAGCCTGAGGGGGCGTCATCAAATGTCTAGTTTGGTCCAACCACCTGTTTGAAACTTAAAGATATTCAGGTTATTTAATATTATTATAATAGAAATTAAGATTAAAGTGGAATAAAAGAGAGGATGATGGTAAATCCTCAGATTAGAGAAGGTGGAACCACTGAATGTTTGTCATGAAAAATGACCAATGATTAATGGATTATCAGTTGCTGATTATTTTGATCGATTAATCAAATTTTTTGCTCTGAGATTACTGCCTTTGGTTAAAATAACCATGTTATATAAACTGATTCAGCAGGTATTTTGTTGTTGACACAGCAGGAAAAGCACAGGTGTTTTTGTTAATCATCACTGCTGTGTCCCCGTGAGGCAGCGTGAACAACACAGGACCCTGAAACTAAAGCAGCCTGTCATTAATTTCATCATTTGATTGTATAATAGGCCGATGTTTTCGGGCCTTACATGTCTATTGTAAATGCCAGTAAATTAATTAGCGGCTGCAGAGACTCACCAGGTAATACTTCCTGCTCTTGGGAGTGTACTCAGGGTCCCACTCCTCCTCTGGAGGGCGCACTGGAGGATTCATATTGGCAGGATTTCCATTGCTGTTGTTGCCTGGATAATTTCCCCTGTTCCAACCTCGTCCTCTGACTCTGGGGAACTGAAAGCTAAAACAACAGGTGGATCTCAACATGGAGTCCAGAGACAAACACGTTTTCTACAATGAGATGGAAGAGTATTTTTATAAATCGGGTTCAAGTCAGAGTCTAAAACATATTTATGTATCGATCCAGTGAGGATGAGAACACATGAATAACGGCCATACTGATGGAAATCAGGCATTAGTTTATGATGAGGTGAGTTTCCACTGATTTGCGCTACATTACCTTAATAAAAATCAGGTAGTGCATGGAATATGTATGATAGACTGTCATCATCATTATCATCATCATCCACATTATGTTCCTTAGCATTAGGAGGAAGGAACAGAGCAGAGAAGCGCAGTCTACTGTGATGCCGTTAGGACAGAGAATTGCAAGAAGATGAGATATCAGTTACCTCAGTGAAAAAAAAAAAAAACTAATACAGCAGAAGAAATGAACAAAGCTCAGACGGGAACTCACAAATCCGCGGCCTCGGCCTCTCTCGGCACCGTGGCCCTCGTAATCTCGAGGGCCCCTGTCTCCGGGTCCACTGGAGTCTCGCGGAGGGTAACGTGGGTGAGAGTAGCCCTCCTCCGAGTGCTCCATCCCCTCCCCCATGTACTCTTTACCTCTGAAAGGTGGAGGGTAAGGGGATGGAGAGGACGAAGAAGAGGAGGAGGACGGGGAGCGATCACGCTTCTTCTTACCCTTCCTGTGAGGGAAAAACGTGAGCGTCATTAAAACGGCAAAGAGTTTTACAGCCATGAAAAAGACGTGAAAACATTTGCATAGAGATGTGAAGTTTGTGGAGTGGTTACAAATATTACAAAAAGACATGAATTCAGTTTCTTCACAGAGAAAAATAAACAAAGCCGCCCCTCAAACCAGAGCTAATACCTCCACATCATACTCTTCATATTCAGCCTAGCTTCACCTCTGCTCTCTCACTGGATCTGATAAAAACACAGAGAGCAGCCAGCCCAAAGAAAAAAAAAAAAAAAACTACTGGTAGTTTCTGGAAGTATGTGCACATGTAGAGTAACACTACACCTGGAAAATAGTTTCCCCAACACATGGAGAATGTGTTTGTCTTTTACAGCTGTAAACGCTATGATCATGTGAATCCTGACTGCACTGATACACTTTCTGTGATGATAGTAGCCCTGATGATTTCTGATCCTCTCTCCTGCAGATATATGTAATATAAATGCTTCACAGCTTCGCATTTATTTAATATTCACGTACATTTATGCCTTTAAAGATTTACTGGTCTAATTCCTTGTTTGTCTGAAGCCATGTGATATAAAATATGACACTTTAGTGGACTGTAATTAATCGAATATCTCCTAAAATTAAAGTATCTTTATGTTTCTCTGAGCTCTAGTGGAGGGATAGTGACACAAAGAGAAAACTGACGCCTCACATTAGCTTCAGATTGACTCTGAAATGTATTTTTATACTGAATGAGGACAGTGGATTTTGTCCTCCATCTCTTATGTTTGAAAAGATCAAAGGGTTGGGTGGGTGGAAGGAAGAGAGAGAGGCTGGCGTAGTAGCATTCATCTTAACGCCTCTGCTGTCAACACTGCAACACGTCCTCAGTGACGATGGTAACCACTGCTCTACTCAGTCTCAAATTATAATCCCAAACCGTGTCGAGTATGAGGCCTTTGAAAAACCTGACACAATAGCTTGAACGTACTTGGATTTCTTGTGGTGTTTCCCAGATTTCTCAGAGGACCTCTCTCTGCTCGGTCCTCGGGAGCCTCCTGGGCTCCTACCGCCTTCACGCTTGTAGTCTCGCTCTTTCCCTGCGAACCTCTTACGTCTTTCAATATCCAGTCGGAGGTCCATCACATCACCTTTGAACTTTTTACTTGGATCCTGCAGAGAGACGAGTCTTTATTTACCACCGCACCGGCTGTTTGTGATACTGATTTTGATTCTCACAGATTCATTAATACATGTACAACATATATAAGTATTGCGTTGCCTCTAGTGGTTACAAAAAAATGTGACAATTATTAAATAATATATTACATTACTATGATCTGTAAGTTTGGCACATATGCAGTAAAATACTGTGTATATTATAACAGAAAACTCTTTATTTTGTCACAATATAAAAGTATTTGTGGTAACCAGCAGCATGCATGTAGCATATTAAAATAAATTTAATTTCACAGTTGTTTTGTGGCTTGATTTTTTTCTTTTTAGGAAAAATACTTACAAGGTAAAGGCACTGATAAGCGTCCCTTGAGAGGCTTGGACTCAGGATCTTAATTCACTTCCTTTTAGCCTTTGCTTGGGTTCGTTTATGTACCCAATCAATAACCATATCTCATAGGCTGGGGGGGCACTTGCTTGGCACTTACAAAACACAATTGGGCTCTTTTGATTTAGAAATATGCATCCTTTGAAAGAAAAGCACAAAGCTGAACACTGCTGCTTTGGATCATCTCAAATTTTGCTTGCTCCAAATACGTCAAATTTCAAAAGGGCAGGTCACCTTGTAGCTCGTCTCCTCCATATCCTCAAACAGGTGAGAGTGCCTCTTAAAGGCACTGGGGGAAACATCGATTCTCCTGAGACGGGAATAAAAGCCGTCATGTCAGTAGGAAATAATTATAAAAAACACTGTATGACAGGAATGCTTTGTTAAATAAACTGTATGTGCTGAGATAGTTTAGATGTTGTGGATACCTGTGGATTTCTGGGCTCTTCCTTGGCTTCATCATTTCTACCTCTGCAGCTTTTCTTTGGTACATGGCAAACCGCTCACTTAAAGTTATGTCAGAGGAGTGGAAGTGTTGAGCTGCAAGTTAAACAACAAAGAAGTGTTATCCCACACACAGAAGCACTGACTAACATATGCAAATAACACAATCTCCAGCAGAGATCTCGTCAACTGTCCAAACTCCACTGTTTGTCTTGTCACCTTGAGTCTGGACCAGACCAGCACAGGTCATACTATACCTTTGATGTAGTGCACAATTGAGACTATGTGCTGAGCGAACAGCTCAGAGGGGCTGCGACGAAGCTGTGCCGACTGAATGTGCTGGAAAATGGAACGAAACTCTGGATCTTTCTTAGTGGGGTTCAGCAGATCTCGGGGCATGATGCGATCTTTAGACAGAGAGGAGCTGCAAGAACAGAACCAGTGAGGAACGTTGGTGAGAGGAGCATGAGAACGATTTAATGCTGAAATACCAGTGCAGAGTTGGCCCAAATATAAGACTAGGAGGTTGAATTTTGTAAGTAAGTATGTAAGTAAGTATGAGAATTTTCAAGTGCACATAAAAAATAAGAGTGGAAATTTGAGAGTATCCATTAAAGAAAGCACAACAAAGTGTGATGGAAACCGACTCAAATTAAAGAAAAAATTACATAAAGGAAAAAGTCTTTCTCCAAAATTAGCTGTTGGAAAAGGGATTGTTTGTCTTATATTCAGGCCAACTGAGTAACACAGCAGTGTTCATTATGTGAGTCAGTATTACTATACATACCTGGGCATTTCATCTAAAGAACCGATTTTGAGATCAAAGTCATCTCTTGAAGTTGACATGTGTCGTACAGGCGACTCTTTCTGAGGAGGGAAAGCTCCAGGAAACAGCGGACGGTCTTTCTCTCTAGAAGTTGTGGGAGGGGACGGACTCCTCCTCGGACTTTTCTTTCTTCTCCTTCTTCTTGGATTTCTCCTCTTTCTTTGAGCTGTGCTTGTGGCTTCTGTACAAATCCTCCTCCATGTGATCTATGGGCTCGGCCTCTTCGACGTCTCTCCGGCTTTTCTCCTTAACCATCGGGTAGGACGTTGAATAGCTCGGCTCATCCCCCCATTTCCCAAAAATGTCGCGAGCCGTCAGGGTCGGTTTGATCTCACCATCCTCAATGTCCCGGTCTTTCAGTCCGTGAGACTTGAGGAACTCCTCTTCTCCAGCGTCAAAGAAGGGATGAGTCTTGTCTTCCTTGGAGTCGCTGAAAGACGAGGACGAGATGTTGAAAAGGTCTCCGGACTTGCTTCCTTTGTCTAGTTCTCTGTCTGCAGTGCTCTGCTCCTTATCACGACCATTCTCCTTCTCAGCTGCCTGCTTTTTGTTTTTATTCTCAGCCAAGAACCTGAAACAGAAACCAAACTGAGCTTTAGTTTCTGCCACACCAGCTACACTAATAACATGTTTATAATGAATAACACTTTAAAGATTAAGACAAACAATGAAAGAGGAAAAAAAACACAAGACTTCACAAGTACAACATATTCTCACAGGCTGAAAGTGAAAAATGTTAATACACACTAGGGATGGGCATGGCGAAAACCGTCGTTACTACATTATTTACTGGATTATAACCTCTAATGACCGTTTACTTGCTGAACCTGGACCTTATTTCCTCATGTTTTTGGGTGTAAATGACAAAAATCTTTGGAATCGGTGCAGTAATGAGCAAGAGTGATGTACCCAACGACATGAGAAGAGCTGCTGCATTTAATAAGCATTTGTCTGCCTCAAATTACGTCCACTCAGTTAGTTAGTTTGTGTTTTGTGTGACTTTCAGTGCTGGAACAAATAGAACACAATAACACAAACAAAAAAAGCAGAGTAATCTGTTCTAAATACAAACTGATATTATGCAAAAGTATGGTTTTAATTCCAATGTTTAGACAACAAGACTCCATCATGTCAAAGCAGAGCTGAATACTTTTAATAAAACACATTTGTTGGGTCATATGTTTGTGTTTTATTGTTTTTTAAATGCAGGCTATTTTAAACCTATGTCTTCTGTAGGTAGTTCTTCTATATGGCTGTAATTCTGGAATATAAAGAGCCATACTGGTTAACAAAAAAAGGGAGTAAACTACCCTTATTACACTGGCTGCACATAAAAAGTAACAGATACTTAAAATCACCCCTCCCAGCTGATTGTTTGCCCAAATGGTAAAATAAACCGACCGAATGTTTATATTTCTAATCTCGATCATTTGTGAAAAATGCCCATCCCTAATGCAAACAGTACAGACCAGGACTCACATTGCAATAATTATACTCACGTAACCACCATCGTCCTAAGTAAGTGTGGGATTTCATACAACTTCCTCTCAGTGCACAGAAAATATCCGGCTACATTTTCAATGCAGTTAAAATCAGGAGTCTTATGTTTCATTCCTTTTTAAACTGTATTCTTCCAAGGATCTTTGAAAAAGGCTAAACGTGTTTGAAAGAAAAATAACGTTCATAATTTGTTAGGAAAATTAAAAAGAAAGTAATGTAATTAGATTGAAATAACTAAAACAAAAAAAGTGACAGACATACTTTTTGAAGGCAGCAGAGATCACAGTCTTATCTCCAACTTTAGAATCTTCCTTTGAGAAGAACCCAAAGCCGCTGAAGCAGGCCGTTTGTCCTGGTTTTGTGGGGCTCTTGGCCGGAGGGGACACGCTGCCGATGGATTTCCACAGAGGACCGGCACTCCCGGGTCCTTTGCTCTCAGGACCAGTGGGGGCCTCCTCTTCCTTAGGGCTGGTTCGTTTGGGGCTGGTGTCGTAGTCGATCCACTTGCCGCCAGACGCCTTCTCGATGGCGCTGCCGTCCGCCGCCTGCCCTGGTTTCTCTGCTTGACTTTCCACTAATTTCTCTTTAACGTCCTTGGAGCTGGGCTTGCCCTTGCTGCTGCGATGCTTTGGGGACGAGGACCGGGACCTGGAGGAGTAGCTGGAGCGTCTGGAGCGCCGGGATCTGCCTGACGACGAGCGATCGGAGTAGCTGAGAGCGGCTCCGGCTGCCCGAGCGCTTCCTGGGCGAGCGGGAGCGCCCCCTCCTCGGACTGTGTGAGTGGTGATCCTGGTCGTAGTGGCGATCATGCCAGCCTCCTCCACCACCACCACCCTGCCAGTTGGCTTTGTAGCCGTAGCCGCCGCCGCCCGCCTCCTCTGTTCTGGTAATGACCACGTTGGTAATAGCCTCGGTTTCTGCCTCGGTAGTGGTACGGCCTCCTGTAGCCTCGGTTGTAGCCTCTGAACCCACCTCTGTTGTTCTGATAGTCCCTGGTAGGATAGTTTCTGTAGGATGGAGAGTGTGAACGAGAGCGAGAACGAGACCTAGAACTGGATCAGAAAGAGGAAGGAACAGGAGAAGAGAAGTAACATTAGCAAACAATTTAGACAAGCCGATCACAATTTTTTATACTTGTGCCAGGCAACACAAACATAATACATTAGGGAAACACAAAAAACCAACAAGACACTGAATTAACACCAACAACAGACAACATCACCTGTCTGTGAACACCAGACCATAACTGGTTATAGCCTCAACTGGGAAGATGTCAAAGTCACCTTTTTGAAACCTGCTACTCTCATATAAAACCACTTAGCGCGTGGCTTACTTAGTCGACTAAGTAAGAGAAATGTCAGTAATTCAAAATGTGAATATTTACTTTGTCTTCTCTGACAGTAATTTTAATATACTTGGGTTTTAGTTGTTGGATGGACAAAGTAATTTGAAGACATTATTTTGGTTCTTGAGTACTTAAAATGAACATGTTTTTCACTATTTTCTCACAGGCTAAAGCCACAACAATTAACTGATTAATCCAAAAATAATCAGAAGATGAATAGATAGTGAGAAAGAGACAGGACTGATTGTTCTGTTGTCTGACCAGCAGATGGAGCTGATCATCATGACAGCCCTAACATCACACACACAGACAGCATATGAATCCAGAAGAGGGAGGACGTATGAAATGTGACATTAACTGACACAATATTAACAGTTTTCCATCACTTGCATTAAACGAAACACTTGAAATGTTTCTGTTTATCTTTTCATTAGAACAGAACAGTCCTGAACTGTGCTGCATTACACACAAGACTTATTCCCACAAGCAGGACGGTCTGTGTCGCTTTAATGTATGTGGTGGACAAAGGGTTCACTCAGGACACAATCTGCTCTAATCCACCGAGGGAGGAGGCAGGAGAGTGGGAGGGAGAGACAGTGAGGTCAAGGGAAGTCGCTCTCAACTCCTTTTTTGTACTCTGATAAAACACTGACAGTGAAGCAAACACTCTTCAGGGAAAACGGTCCACTTCAAGAACTCACTGTTGCCTCCAACACAAACAAGGACTGACAACAACATGGCAGCCAGTGTGGGAAGCACTCCCACGTAAACTGGCCATATTGTTTGCTTGTAACACATCATAAATACAAAGGCTGACTGGAGACTCATTTAAGAGCATGAAGGTGAGCTGATGCAACTGCTTGAGGCTTTATCAGGGCTAACCTCCCACTGGAAAAACAGGAAAAACATTTATGCAAAACTGGAAGGAAACCTAGAGGGAGCCACACCAAGCAGGAGAGGGACAACAAAGCCGTAACACCCTTCACATTTACAACCTACACAAATCATTTAAAAAAGTAGTTTTGCTATTCAGATTGGTTGGCTGATAATCAGTGGCTGATAAATGTAATATTTGTGCTGTTAAATGTGTATTAGTTCACAAAAATAGTCGCACTAGTACAACTAACAGCTGTGGTGCACATTAGAGAAACAGCACGATTTAATCATTACTACTATTTATTAAATGATTAATTGGGTCTGGGCTTCCAGTAGCTGCTCTGTAATCACTGTCTCAATCTCCTTTCATGACATACTTAGTAAATTACAATCATAATTAAAAACCAGTCAGGCCCAGCTGAATATTTTCACTGCGTAAATAAAAAGTGGAATCAAACTGAAGTGGATTTATGTCAAAAACATCTGTATTTACCTATAGCGACGTTTTCTGGATCTTGAGCGGGAGCGGCTTCTGGAGTGAGACCTGGAGTAGGATCTGGATCTAGACCTTGATCTGGAACGGGACTGAGCATGAGAATCCGGAGCCTTCGACATCTTTGCTTTCAGGCTGGAATCACTGTTCTTTCTCTTAAAAATAGAGAAAAGAAACAAGTGGGTTTAGTTGCTTATTGATGCCAATGTTTTGCTCTTCAAAAGCAAACATCAAACACAGTCCAAACCAATCCTCTTCATTAAATCAGGACCGTACAGCTACACATCTCCGGACCTGTTGACAGACCAGGACTGGACACCGCACATGACACCTTGTCACCCGTCATCAAGACGCTCTGCACCTAGCTGCTCTCAAGCCCCCTGAAGCCTTACATGACCTTGAACTGTCAAGAGAAAAATAAATCAAAACCAATGCGGTGATAACGCAGCAGAGGCCCGGCGGCTCGGCTTTAAAAACTGCAGCGGACAGCTGGAACAGCAAGTAAACATGTGCACATGAGCCGGCAGCAATGTGAGACAGGAGGAGCAGAGCTTCTGTGCACACAAGATGTTCAGGCTGTTGCTGAAGAGGAGTGAAGGCTGGCTCGACATCAGACACACCATCCTAAATAAACAGACACTGAATCCGGCTTTTTATAAGGACACGTCTTATTGATTAAAGCTACACATGAGCTCTGTGTGCGACTGTTTCTGAAAGCAAAAGTGAGAATACTGAAATATCATCAGTGGTAGGAAATGGTGTCATTGTGCTATACATTTGACAAGAAAATGTTACAAGAAAAACATAATTTTAAAAAGGACATGTCTGACTTTAAGGAGGTCAAAAGTGACGCTGAGCAACTTTTATTATTTCACTGCTGCCAAACATTGCTCACAAATAATTAGACAAAACCTCAGTTAACCTCAGTCAGATGCCTCAGTTCTGTGACCCTGACCCAAAACAAACCACTGTATCAACAGTGACTGGAAATGACAGAGGAGGTGAAAGTTTGAAGAGGTATTTGGAGAGTGCACATGACTTATTATCACAACACTACAAGACATGACAATGGGATTTTCTTTTATCTACATTCTTGTCTCTGCCAAAAGAAAAAACATTAAATGACCTGGCATTTCTGCCAAACTAAGTTAGGCGTCTATTTGCTGAGATGCTTGAGTCATAGCTGGGAAAAAAATCCTACAAGCATTTCCTCTTCCAAATGAATATATGAGCATTAATCTTGTACAAAGCAGCAGCCCTGCAGCAGGTAGTGTTGCTTTAGTGCAGCAGGGCAGGAAGAATGTTTTTACAACAAGGGTTTGGACCAGGATGTTGAAAAGGCAGCATCCCTCGTACTAATGATGTCAATCTGCTATCCCTGCTGTTAAGTCAAAGTCTGAAGCATTTGCATTTTATTTAACATTCCCTTTGAGGAACCAGTCAAATGCAAAACAGGGACTTTTTTCAGAGAAAGTTGTTAGAAAGCCTGATTTTATTCACATTTGAAGGGACAATGGTTGTTCATTTGGGGCTTCCCCTGCCTGTCCAAATCTAAAGCAGCCAATCGAGGAGACAAAAGCCTCTTGCTGGCTCTTCAGCTGAACATCAAACTTTCAATACACACAATTATGTTAAGAAAAACCTCTTTGCAAGCCAAGGTCCCTGTTTGGTCAGTACTTAAACCACTTCAGTCCTGTGAGTTTCTAATGAAGAGTGTAGATTCAGGCTTATTATTCTGAATGTAAAATCAGCATTACCAGTTTGTATGGCTGAATTCTCAACAACAGGAAGAGTTCAATACGCAGAGCTGTGCACAGTAAAAAAGCAGCAAGAGTGAGGCCTCATAATGAGCTTTATGGATAACAGTTTGGTCTTTTAAGAGTTTTGTATTCATAGCATCATCCCAGACTCTGTTCTGCTCTGGAAAAGGCCCTGCAGACTTTATTTATGACCTGAATGATAATTATAGTGGGGAGACTAAGAGAGTGAGTTGACTTTCACTACATTATCTACAGTAATCCGCAGAAGCCAAGCCCTCCCTCTGACATTAAACCCCCCAAAAAAAGGAAGTGAAAGTAAGTACGACTAATTTGAAGCTTTCCATTTCATCACTGCACGTTGTCTCCGACAGGAAAGGCGGCAAAGATCTCTGATGATCTGTGTGCTCTGTACCTAACGCAATAACCTTCCACATGCAGTGAATTGATATGTAAATTTGCAGTGCTTCTCTAGAATCTACTCATGTTACGTGTTACACTACATTCACTCTGACGCAGAACGGATTCTGGTTTACCCTGAAAAGCAGCTCGGCTGGTTGTGTGGGCTGACGGTCTATGAAGACGAGTCTGCACCGTTCAACCAAAGACATACGCAGTGTAACACACATGGAGGGAAACATCTGAGTGTGAAACCTGCGCACCGGAAAAGACCACAACAGTAGCGGCAGAATACAGGGTTACAGCTGCTCAAGTCAAAGGCAAATCAAGTTTAATTTGATTGTATGGTTGGTAGGTAGAGTACTCCATTAATCCCAGAGGGAAACTGCAGTGTTACAGCAGGCACAAAAACAAGGAGGCAGGTGAAAAACAAATGTAACTGAAGGGAAAAAACATGTACAATAACTAAACAGACTGAATGAAATATGACAGTAAAAATAGAGATCAAACCATATACTGTGTGCTGAGTCAACATTGCACAGGCATTGTACATCCTACAATAAATGATACCATTACTTCCCTAAAGGTCAGAGTCATCAAAGGTTTAGATAACATAGTAGTAGACAATTACACAATTACAAATTCTGTTAATCAATGGGCTATGTGCTGCAAACCACATTTAACTGCAGTCAAAGTGAGGATACTAAGGATTTTAATAAACAACTAATCTGTAAGTCATTTACTAGTTCAAAGATAATACGTTTACCATAATAGAGTAAGGAGACTGGCAAATACACACAGTTGAGAAGCTGGAACTGAAGAATTTGGTGATTTTTCATTAAAAAACGAATTCAAACAGCTGCCGGTTAATTTCCTGACAATCAACTAATTAATAAATGGACTAACTGCGGCAGGTCTATATCAAATAAGTGTTTATTAAAACTGTTGCACACGTGGTAGACTATCAAAATACATTTTACACATATATTTTCTGCTAGTAACTGTTCACTGATACAAGTCACGCTGTGTTCAGTGTTCAATTCGGCCATTTTCTGTTGTTTTTAGTTAATTTCATTAATTCACCCTTAAAAGCTGAGTGCGATGTAAGGTTAGGAGAACAGGTGCCACTGCGCTACAGCAAATGAACTGCAAACAAAAATAATGTCAAGAATATTTAGAGATAGTTTTGCTTAAAGTGCAGCTGCAGTAGACAACAGTAAAGTCCAATAAAACTGACTAAAGCTGTCGATAATGCTCCTGAAAGCACAAACGTTAACGACACTTAATGTTACTCAACATTTTAACCACCGTCAACCAACTTTAACTGACATCAGCTAAGCTACAAAATGAAACCGAGTCGCAGTTACCTCTTTCCCGTTTTCAGCACGGACGAGCTAGGTTTTTTTTTTACGAATTAATGTTTGCAGAAGTGGAGCAACCTCTGAGGCCAGGTTGCCTGGCGGATCGTCTGGTCCCTCCTTCCTGGTTTCACCGCACGGAGACCAACCAACGGACGTTAGCAACCGTTAGCTTGTTAGCGGGGTTACCAACGAGCTAGGCAAACACAACGGACCGGCCCTTCAGGAGAGGCCGGGTGGTCGGACTACTGTGCAGCCCTCCATTAAACACATCGGAGGCTGCTTTTATGTGTTTGTAAATTGTGCTAAATGTTTGTCTTTGCGCGGCGTTAAGATTTAACTGCAGCTAACGATCGACTAGCGCACGATGCTATCTACATTCGATCGCTACGTCCAGATCGCGCGAGACTTAGCGTGATTTGGCGAGAAAGCTCATTTGTTTATACCTATGGAGGAAATGTGGTATTTCTTATTTCTGTCCCACCTATATCCCACAGAGATTGAAACGAGCATCTCTCCAGATGTTAATCCACTGTTACTGTTTATTTCATGAACTTAAAAATGAGGAAAAAAATCAAACAGTAAATGCGATGTGAAAAAGTAAGGTTGCAGTCGCAACAGAGACCTTTGACTTCCCCCAAAAGCTACATTTACTTTATATTATCTGTCTCCATAAGTTGATTAATTGTATGTTTGTCAGAAAATTTCACCCCTGAATGCCAGCTATGATACAGCCTACATCCTGTCTCCTTGTCCTTGTTAACTATTTCAGTTAATATATATGAAATATATAAGCTTTACAGTTCATACTTAGATTTCCAGCAGTAGAGCGCTACTTTCTCTGCTAAGATCTGTGGAACATAAACTTGTAGTAATCCCATTATTGATTGTGAATGCCACAAAATGACAAAGGGAACAATGGGAGAGTTTTACAGCTGTTAACTCTTTATCACTGTTTCCTTGTCCCTGAGATCCGGTAATAAAGAATGACTCACCTTTAGGCCTTTATCATGTCAGTTGGTATTGTGAAATAGTAGTGCATATTTTCATGTTCCACCCAGTGAATTTACTGGCAAACATCTCAGATTTCAATCAAAGAATTGCTGCACTGAATGGCATTCACTGGTCTTAGTCTTCCAAGTTTTCCTCACCAGTTGTGCATTATGTGCTTTAATAGTGGAATTTACAAATCTACATTTATACTTTTAAGTGCCATTATTCCGTCTTCATGGCTATTTTTATGAGAACAACTTGTAAAATACATTTTTTGTATCCATATCTTGGTTTTTTGATGTCAGAAACTGATTCATATAACAGTCAATTGTGCCAAAGAATCCAGAAATGTTGATTAATGTGCTTTGTTGTTGTAAATTAATTTAAAAAAAGAAACCTAATTTCAGTTTATCAACATTATTTGCATGTAACAGGAGGTACGCTATCATCAAGATCTTCTGTTAACAAACAAAAGAACTTTCACCATCATCTGTGAAATGCATAGCTTGTCGGCCCTGTAGTGGAAGAAGTTAAAACTCCATCCAAACTGTCTTGTGGCACAGCTTTAAGCTGGCGTCAGCAGTGTCTTCACTGTTTGTTGTGCCACGCACTATTTTTATCAGGCTGAGCCACATAATGCCTCCTATCACAGAGACAGATTCCAGCCTGAACACTCAGAGACCAAACACAAATACACTTAGTTACTAAAGTTACATCCTGTCTCATCTCTCGGATGTGTTTTCTACTGGACATATGAGAGTCAGTTAGAAACAAACATCAGATCTATCCCAAAGACTGTATTTATATTAGCATTGTAAGAATTGTCTGATGAAGTCCTCAACAATTGACTGCAGCTTTGTCTCAATCTTCCTTTCTAATACACAACATTAATTTTATTCTTTATATTTTTTTATCTTAACTTACTCCTATTTTCCATCTTCCTATGAAACCAATATGTATTTATACATTCACTACAAGTATAATGCAGTCAAGTATTATTCATATCCACTGTCTGAGGGCACTACTGTGTGCAGTATATCATTGCAGCAAAGTCAATATCATGACATAATGTTTGACAAAATACTGGTAAATTATAGCACAAGAAGCCTATGTTTGGTTTTTTATTTCTCTCTCTTCTTTTTTTTATGAGTGACTCATATGTTCCTTGTTTCTGTTCTTGTTCTTTTTAATGATGTTCCTGTCTCACTTTCTGTGCTCATTTGTTTTTATTCTATTTTGTTATTGTTTTTTTAAATGGCCTGTATGTCTTGTTTTAATTCCTATATCTACAGCACTTTGAATTCCCTTGATGTGTGACTGCATGTTAGATCGCTTGAGATATTTTGTCCTAAAAGGAAAGAAGACATTTTTAACATTTCTGTGTGTGTTACCAAGAAGGGCCAAGCTTTACAAATCTCCAAATCAAAAAAAGAAAAGAAAAGAAAAAAAAGGAATCTAGTCCATCACAGCCCTGAAGCTTCAGTTCAGATATTTTTTCTATTTTGATCTAACCGTGTCAAGGACTGAGAGGAAATGCAACTGAGCCTTAAACCCAAACGTCTGTCACTCAGTCCATGGCCTGCGCAAAAGACTGGTTTGAATTTTCACAACTCTGTACGGCACGCAGTGATCGAGTCACCCCTTGTTGACCTTCGACAGAGATATGCAAACAGTTCCTACTCACTGTCATTTTCCTTTGCAGCACAGGTGTTGGACACTTGGACGTGCCAAAGTTAAAATTAACCCCCGACAAATCTCTTCGCTGGCCACAATGTGGAGCCACACATGGCTCCTTGTCTGTCACTCACTGTTAGGAGCTGTTTATGGTCCCACCGGAGGTTTGGATTCCAAGGGGCAGAGGACAACTTTGACCAGTGAGGTCATGAGTTTAAAGTGAAATAAAGTCAATAAGACTAAAGGGATTCTGGTGCGTTTACTCACTGCAACATGAAACTTGTGGAGCATTTGTGTCATCATTTAAAATAGAGCAAACAAGCAAAAAACAAAAACAGCAAAAAATAGCCACATAAAAGAAAAAAATATTAGATTTTATTTAGTAAAAAAGGTATTTTTATATATCATACGAGCCCTATTGCTTCTGCCAGGGCATTCAGATTATTTTCTAGTCTTTCTTTAAAATAAAACAACCAACTTTTTGTTCTCTCTGAAGCAAACATTCATCAAAAATAAACAATACTGAACTTACTGAAATACTATTAAATCTTGTGCTAATAAGAAATCTGTAAAGACTATTTTGCTTTATTTAATTATCTTCTGTTGTTTTAAGTTTTGCTAATATCTTACCCCCTCCTGGTATTCTGTTCTCAGCATCATTCTTCATTTTATTCAATAAGGAACTGAAGTGAAAACAGTAAAAGTCACTGAGACCTACAACTCAAACTATAATGTCTAGCTTTCTCTGAGAAAACTGAGGATTCAGCAGTTCTCTGAACTATTTTTAAGGCATATTGTAAAAACATAACAGCACAAAACATGTAAAACATGCATGTGAAAGTAAGGCAAGTGAAAAGAAAATGGCTCACCTTGCAGCAGAGAGTGAAAGTGTCGTGGACAGAGAAGAGCGAGGCGTCTTTGCTTCCTCCCTTATGCGGCAGTGTGAAGAAGAAACCTCAGTGAAAGGTGTTAAGAACGTGCACAGCCTCCTGCAACCAACTCTCTGACAACCACTTGATGAAATTGCATCTGAATTATAAATAGGTCACTCTCAGGAAGTGATATCAATAATGTTGTCTGAAGAAAGCTGTTTGAGAGAATCTGTTAGTTGTATGTGTGATATGCCTGCATGTGTCTGACGAGCACACCAACAGATGCTCAACATCATTTATCTTCATCTAATTTGTCATGTGAAGGCTGAATCACTCGGCTACATGACACACATCTTTCAATTTGTTTCCTGTTGCTTTTGGCTGAAGTCCAGTGAACATTTAAGTAGCTATGTTTGTAATTCATGCTCATTCAAAGAGACACTGAAGCTCTTCTGTTAGTCTGCTCCCACTTTGATTCGGCAATAAGCCAATGGATCAATGAGGGACCAGAGATACCAGCTTAAAAAGAAGGTAAAGACCTCACACTGTTGCACATATTCAAACCTGGACAGATACTTTTCATATCATCATGTGTAATAAGGTGGTTATGCAAAAATCCCAAGTGTTCAGGAACACTGAACATAAAATACAAAGCACAGACGCTGAGGGGAATGTCATTTGTTCAGTTGGTTGTTTGGTCATGAATCAAATCTTTGACCTGATAATGGTGCTGCAAAGGATAAGATGAGGCTTCACCAGAGTTATGACAGTTCATCCAAAGGGGGACATGAATGTCTGTACCAAATTTCACAGTAATTCATAAGTAAGTTGTTGAGGAATGAACGTCAACCTCATGGTGGAAGCCAAAGAAATCAGGATTTATCATCTGGGGATCATGAATCTAGGAACAAAATTTCACTGTGATCCATCCAACAGTTATTGAGATAATTTTGTCATCCCTCAAGACACAGTTCTAATAACTATAAGATTACCACAAAGTTCTGTGCTTCATAATTTTTCTACAACACAGACTCATAGTGTCCATTTTTATGCCAATGACACAGTGTTGTACGTACATGACTCCTCTCCAGCTACAGTTTGCCGTCATAGTTATTCAGACATTTCTGCACAACCACAAATTGTTACTGAATGCCAAAAGACAAGAACCCATAACTGGATTTTATATCTTCCTTCCATATATAACCTTAATGACTTAAACTTAATTGAAATGTGGTTTCTTGCTTGTGCTGGTCCTCACTGAGAACAAGAAGAGAACCGTGTCAGGGGAAATTAACAAATCAATTGTAATTCAACAAGAAGTTGTGTTTTGCATATTTAATGCATAGGGAGTAAAACAGAGTGAATGAGAGACAAACAATAGAGCACAATAGAACTGTGAATTGAGGTGTAGCTCAGACAGAGAAGTGAATGGGGTCTAGTGATTTATAGGGTAAACTGTGGGGAGTCTCTTTGGGTGCAGCGCTGCATTGTATGGTGAGTAAGCCTTCTAATAATAAAATCACCATCCAAACCGAAGCAAACAGACACAAACAACATGTCTAGAATCACATCTCTGTGCCAAATGGCAGCGTGGTCACAGCGAAACAAGGTCCAGTGTATTTTGTTAGACATCTGATACGCTCACGATCCTGTGACAGATGCACTATGGCTGAAATTGAGTGGCTGCTGCAGCGGATGAGCGCGACCACAGGGCTTCTAATATTTGTTTGCTAGAGTGCATCATAGCAAGTCAAGACAGAAAA
The DNA here is from genome assembly GCF_001640805.2 of Lates calcarifer. Lineage (NCBI taxonomy): Eukaryota > Metazoa > Chordata > Actinopteri > Centropomidae > Lates > Lates calcarifer. The sequence goes on along the minus strand of NC_066835.1, from coordinate 17,471,975 downwards.
TCCCATGCACACACCTTTGATCCTTTGGCTGGACCACACCTCAGAGCATTTATCTTCTCTGTGCAAACTGAAGCCACAGCCAAACAAACACAGACTGGTTCTGGGAAACAGTGAGGACCTGTTAGATTCTGGACATTTTCCTTATTTTATACAGAAAATCCAGCTTTCCAGAGACAGCTTTCCTTGAAGTTGTTTCCTGACTACTGTTGAATAAAAGCAAGAAAGTTCAAATCAATCATGTTTTGTGCATTAAACAAACAAAACAAACTTCAATACTGCTTGTTGCTGAATTCAATATTACAAAAAATAGGGTTTACGGTCCATATGACTGACTCTACATGTCTGTGGGATTATCATCTCTGAACATTGTGAGATATTTGTAATAGATAACCTGCAAAATTGCTGAATATCTAATCCTGAACACAGTGACCTTCATTCATCTGTTTTTGGTACAACCCACTCTCATATTCATCATCTCCTCTGTGTGTGAGCTTTTGCTCATCTGTGCACATTAAAACTGTAACACACAATTCTATAATAATTGGAAATAAAAAGCTTCTTATTGTTTTTGATTGATCCAATTTTTGATCAAAATCCTGTCCCACATCTCTGAAGAAAATACATCCGGATTATATTCACAAGTGATTAATCAAGTATTCTGTTTAGTTTCCACCCTAATGTTGACTTTTAACTTCAAGTTATAAGGACCAGAGTTTCCCTAGATTATCCCTGCATACCTTGGGTAAAAGGTGTTTGTCCAGTGTATGCAGATATGGACTCCAGTGCTCTCAGGCCCCATTTAAACACATTAAACAAGCACAGAAATACACAATTAAACTGTGTTTTTGTGAACTTTTTTTTCATGAAGTTGTGTTCATAGATGCAGAAAAAGAGCAAAGCACTACACCTTCATGAAACTCTGAGCAAAGAGTGATACTGGCCGACCAGAGACATTCAGATTGAAGGTTCATGTGTTTCAAAGCAGTGCTGCCACCTTCTGGATCAAAGTGTGAACAGTATCAACTCTTTAACTCCTTATCTGTACAAAATACTAAACAATATACAGTCGATATGGTTAAACCCAGCTCTGGAGGGAGCAATGAAAACTTTAACTTAGGTAAAAATAGTGATACAGAAATACTAAAAGTAGAATCACATTTTTACTGAAGTAAAAAAACAAATGTATTAGCATTAGAATATAATTAAAGTACCTAAACAGCATGTACTCATCATGCAGAATGGCCCAACATTTTTTAATAATTTTGGAACCATTAGCAGCAAACTGAAGATTTTATTATGGCCTTTATACTGTAATTTTGCGGCCTTATTACAAAATCGGCAGCGGAAGAAGCAGAATTCAGATTGTTTACTTTAGTAACAGCAGCAAAACTCCATAATTGCCTAAAAGAAAAAGTCCTGCCTTTAAAATGTTACTTAAATATTAGTTGTAAAATGCACTTAAAGAATAAAAAGTGCCATAAAGTGGAATTAAATGAAAATACTCAACTATAAAAGCTGCAGATTTGTGCTACAAAGATAAACACCACAGGACACTGATACTGAGAATATCAGACTTTTAGCATGAATTCACAGTGTTAGTTGTTTCACTGTGTGTGTAGAAAGTGTTTGACATCTTCACATGAATGAAAGCACAGAGGCTGCTCCCTTTCATAAAGCTTTATTTCACAGATCCCCTGTAACAGGAGGCCTAGGCAGCCAGGCTCATTATACATTTACATACACTGTCTGTGGCCAGTCCTTACAATGCTCCCCATGTTAAATAACTCAATAATTCAAGACAAAAACACACACACACATTGTTCAACTTAAGATAACAATAACAATATCATAACGACAGTAATAATAACAGCCATTGTCAAATATTATGTATTTCCAGGGTCTTATGTTGTATTTTCTAAAATTTGTTACAGTCAGTCATCTTTAAGGTGCACCATTAAAATCTGCATGTGACATTTCAATAAAACTTGACAAATGCTGCACCATAACACGCGGTGAAGACAGAGAATACTTGTTGTTTGCATTTTTTTTTCGTAATATATTTCAGATGAGTTATTTTTCTTTTTCCAGGCAGAGTCCGTCTCCTCCTCCTCTTCTGTCCTCTGCGGCAGATATACTGTAAGATGTGACGTCAGCGCAGTTCATTGTTTTTTTTGTTTGTTTTTTTTTGTTTGGCACACTATTCTTATAAGCCGCTGCTGTGGAGTGGCATGAATCTCGTAGCTCAAGCAAGAGACATAAGGCGCGTCTCCATGGATGTGTGGAGACTCACAGGACCTCTGCAGAGAAAGACGACGGGGGAGGGATAACAGAGGTGAGCTGAAGGATGCGTTTGACACTGTGTGTTAAATAAAGTTTTTTTACTCTTGTCTGCATTAAAAGCTCCTCTCATAACGTTTTGTTTTATGTTGCAGCAGAATAAGCAGGAATCCGTCTCTCAATTTGGTTTTTTCCCCTTATTTTACCTGTGTATACAACAAAAGAGCTGAAACAATTCGATTACAGTTTATTTATAAATGTTAATCCATGTTTCTCTCCATACTGAGTTCACTATTTCTTCACACAGTCCATCTTACGGACAGAAGCTAGCTTGACACAAGAGTTAATTTAATGCAATAAAAATGTCTCAGGATCAACTCTTGTACCAGAACATTTGTCTCCCAACAAGAAAACTAAAAAAAACTACCGTCTTTGAAGTATCTTCAATTCATTTAGCACAAACCAATACAACACCTGAGGTACCTGACAGTATACGTCTCTTGAATGAATCAGAAATGCTACATTATGCTTTTATGCAGTACGTTTTGTTATAATAAGCTTTTTATTTTTTTGCATAGAGTAATTCTAATTACATAAAATAAAATGAAAGCTGCAACTGTAGCGGTGGGGCTGGAGTGGGTGGGGTCACTGAAAACACATCACCTTGAGGATTTGAAAATATTTTACCATATGTCTTGTGAAAAGTCAACTTTTTTACTCAGTAATGAACAAAAATAAAACAGTAACTCTGGACCAGTCCTAATAACACTCTGTTTAAAAAAAACTGTGCATATCACAGCCTGAATCCAGAAATCAGTTTCAGTCTCGTCTGTTAAGACATTTCTTTCCCAGACTGTGGACCTTTGTTTTGTGGTTTCGGTCTTCGGTTTCAGAGTCGTTACACCCCCACTTAATACTGCCTTTAAACTCTTCACACGGTCGACACAAAAGCAGTTAATGTCTAAACTGTGGATCACTTCTCACAAAATACTGTTGATCAAACTGTTCTCCACCAAAACTCTGTGAGTGTTCAAACATTACAGCGTCTTGTTTGACTTATTTGATCACATGACAATGATTCCCTGCTTTGGGGTCAGGACCCTGAATGCAGCCTGAAGGTAAATAAATGGAGTAATAAGGTGATTAAACTGATATAAGTTATAAATCTGTGTTCACATCTGAGTCTATTTTTGCTGTTTTTCTAATGAAATACTGAATAAGCCTTTAAAACTCAGACGAAGTGTTGAGTGAAAACTACTTTTGGCTGTAAAACTACGTCTGTAATTATTCAGTGATTAATGAAGCTACAGCTCACAAGCGTCACCACCGTACCTGCAACATGCTGAGGCTTCATTGGGCCTGTTTTCATCAGGAAGGGCTCTCCTCCCTCGAACGCCAGGATTGGCTCGCTGACCAGCCCGCTCTGCTGTTGACCAGGGTTGCTGCCCTTGTTTAGCTGGATGATCTGCTCGAAGTCCGCCGCCTCTCCGTTGGCCGCGACGCCGTTTTGGTGAGCAGTGGGCTGGACGCCGTTCACGACGGGACCAGAGACGCCTTGCGACGGGCTGAGAACTGATGTGCTGGGGCTCTGCAGGTTTCCAGCTGCAGAACGATAAATGACACATTAATGAGATTATAAGATCCTGAAGGCATCATAATGTCATTCCTGACATGTGACAGTTACCTTTATTGAGCTCTGTGTCTTTGCCGTTGACTTGTGGAGAGGCTTTGACATCCTTCTGCGATTATAAAGAACAAAAAGACGTCTGTTATTTCAACAAGACAAGAGGAAGTTCAGTTTCTTCAAGCCTGTTTAAGATGAATCACACTGACCTTATCGCCTGCATCACTTTTCCGAGTCCTCTTCATGATCTCCTCGAGGCGCTGCGCAGATCAGACAGAGAGATCAGTTACTGAGCTGCTGATATTATTTATATTATTTAAGCAGAGGAAGTACCGGATTGAACTCGAGTGTGACTTTCTGAACTCTAAAAGATGTTGCTCTCTCCTCATCCTCACCTTCTTCCTCTCCAGTCGCTCTTGCTCTTCTTTCTGGAAGTGTTTCTCCCTCTCTATGCGCTGACGCTCGGCCTCCTCGCGGGCTTTGGCTTCAGCTTCATCCCGCTGAAAAAAACACAACATAAACATGAATGTGAAGCCGACATGCATCGTCATTACATAGTTTTAATTTATGATTGAAGACAAGACGAAGCAGCATGTCAGTCATTTTCAATGGAAAAGTGAGACTGACTGGGAGATACCTCAGGTGCCCCTGTGTTGTTTTCCACAGGGAGGAAATAAAGAAGCAACTGACAACTGCCAAATTGCCCAACCAGAGCTGATGATTTAAATGACACGCTTGGTGCAAACTGTGGTGTTTTTGTACCCAAAAGTCCTATTTTTGTCCCCTTACTTTCACAGTCTCAGTCTGACTGACTCACCACTAAACAGTGTTCTCCAGATGAGAAACAGTTTTATGAGATAAAAATGTTGATAAATTCATGAGTGTCATGAGCAGCAGTGTGTGTTCGGAGAGGTGGCCCTAAACTTCCTGTGACACCCTTACAGACAGTACAGAGTGCAGTGCTGTGTCTGGTCTTCAATCAGCCTAAAAGGGCACTGTTACTCCGCTGCTCAGTGACCTTCAAGCCACTAATTCTTGCCTACAGAGAGACTTCTGGGTCTGCACCATCGACCATGGAGTCTTTTTTGATGTTGTAAGCCTTGATGAATTAAATCACTTAATACTTCAAGGTCTCCTGCTGCACTGACTGCATCTCCCACACGGCTAAACGCACATGTACATCCTTGTGGGTTAAGTGTGCTGTAATTGAAAGCTAAATATTAACCACCAGGGGGCAGCACGTGCTCAGTCTGCTCTGCAGCCTTCAGGCTTCAGGTTGATATTATCAGAGTAACTCTATTACATGCTTCACCGGCCATTTAGACTTAACAGATGCATTGAAGTTGGGAGTAAAAACAAAAATTATCATGTGTGCGTAAATCACATCTGTCGAGGGTGAAACTACGGCAGCCTGCTGGGTTTAAAATCTGTCGTTTCCCATGTTTAACCACAGTGCACTGTCTCATTTATGGACACACATTTCCACCACACTTGAGGTGAAGTGAGATCTGAAAAATATGAGGCCACTCCAGTCTCCAGCGAGTCTCGCAAGTCGTGGTGGGAACAATGGTCCGAATTGAGGGTAAAAGGCGAGTCAAGCATGGCTGAGTGCTTCAGGCGTGGTGCACACTGACGCTGCTTATCCAACCATCAGCCCACTGCAGAGCCGAGCGTACGAGACGAGAGGCAACACAGGCCCCTGTCACTATCTCCACCCGATCACAACAGGCTCCGCTCATCACCATTATGGAGGTCACCAGCTGGCATCTGCCCGGGCAGACAACGGGCTCTCTGACGATCAGGGGGGCTCAGGCGTGACACACATCGTCCGGGACGGCAGCACGTACTCTGCCCGTCTAATCTGCCCAGATGCCAGACAGTCAGAGGGGTGAGGGAGGCAGACCAGGGGCCTGATGTTTGGGCTCATGTACAGTAAAGACGACTCCCCCCTTCACCAGCCCCACCTCCACTCCCACTCTGACAACTCAGATGCATTAATCTGCCCAGATGGTACATGGGCTTACTGCTTGTGGGGAATCACAGGGATTCATGTTGGTTAATGGAAAATTAAAGGGTTTTTCAGTGCCTGGAGTATTTACAGTGAACGAGAAGTGATGATCCGTCTCACTGATGGCAGAGAGACTTTAGTGCAGGGTTCAGGATTTGATTCCCACCAGACATCAGCAGGGTGTTTTCAATGGATTTTTAATTGTGTTTCACTCAAATCAGGGATCATGTGAAGCTACAGCCAGCAGCACGTTAGCTTAGCTTAGCATAGAGACTGTAAACAAGTGGAAACAGTTAGCCTGTAGCTCAGGAATTAACACAATGTCTCTTATTCAGTTTATTATTACCGTTTTTGCACCAACATACCAAGACAAATTCTTATCTTATTTGGCAATAAAGATGATTCTGATTCTGATTCTTGATCTTCTTGATCACCTACTACAATCAAGCACTTTCAGCTCTAAAGCAGCTCATTAACAAAAATATTTAAATGCTAATTATCAAATCAGTTTTCAGGGTCTGTGTGAATCCTTATCTCTTATAAGATGCAGATTAGTTTAAGACTTTCAGACAGTTCGTGGTCACTGACCTGTCTCTGCATCCTCTCGTTCTCCTCCTGCTCGGCTTTGGCTCGCTCCTGCGCCTCCTTCTCCTCTTGAGCTCGCTGAGCTTCGTCTCTCAGACGCTGCTGCTCGGCCATGAATCGAGCCTCCTCCTCCCTGCGCTTCCTCTCCTCGGCCTCCCGGGCCATCGCCTCCTCCCGCAGGATCCTGAAAGACACACATACAGCTCATATTATGTATTGATCAGTGGAGGATCAGTGATTGTGGGAGGAAATATTTCATTTACTTAGTACAATAACTGGGAAACGAGTTGAGCCAGACTGTCTGCAGACTGTCTAACATTAGACCTAGCAGGCTTTAATGTTTTATAGCTAAACGGTTATTTTAAGAGAAAGGAAATCTACCTCCCTCCTTGTTCTAAGAAGTGGCTCAGAGTTTCTGCGTCTGACTCGTACAGTAGATTTGTTAAGATTTTATTGATTATATCAGAAAGCAAATGGACTCAGCTACAAATCAGCGTGTATGTTGATTTATGCAACACTCTTGAGTGTGACTTAATGTACAATTTACTTGATTTGGCCACTAAAATAATGAAAACATGACAATATCCTTCTCTAAAGTGAATTTTAAATAAAAGTTAATTCATCATAATTATCATTTTCTACATATTTTGTACAGTGTTCCCAGTGAAAAGCTATGTAATTTGACCTTAATTGCAGACTCATTATATACATGTATTTACAAGTAGTAAAATAAACTGTGTTCAAATTGTAAAATTGCAAATAACTTAACTGTTCATTTCCTAGAGCGACCTATTTTAGTTCACAGCAGGTGAGCTGAACATGAAAAACATGAAGTTTGTCAACAGGCAGCATAAATAATGAATGACAACAACAAAGCTTCAATAATAATGAATTAAAATTATTCATTTCACTTGTTTTCTTATTTATTTATTTGGATTAAAGCTGTTCTGTCAAGGAAATTCATATTTTTCCTGTAATCACTGCCAAATGTCGCAGATCTTTCCAGGAACCTTCCAGAGAAATGATCAGGAAATTACGGACTTGTGAACTAAAGTGTTACCAATAAATAAATCAAATAAATAATTGCAGCAAGGTAACAACTAGGGAGGGACAGAATAAACCTGCAGTGTGATGCAACACAATGCAAGTTCAGAGGATGTTTTTATTGCAGAACTGCTGTGTTGGATTTCGTCATGTTTGTAAGGTGTTTCTGTTATTTTGTCAAATCCCAGTTTTTAAATCTTTTGTCTCTTGGCCGTAAAGGTGAAATTTAATTCCATACACTGTTGACAGTCGGGTAAACTCGACAAATGAATGAAACAGCTGACCTGTTCCTCTGCTCCTGCTCCAGACGCTCCTGCTCCTCCCGCTCCCTCTGCTCTCGGGCTTGTCGGCGTTTCTCTGCGAGGGCTCGAGCAGCCTCCTCTGGGTCGTTGGTGCCTGCCGATGGCTTGCTGGCCGGTGCAGCTGGGGTGGAGGCAGCCGGTGCAGGAGCAGGATTAGCGGCAGGAGAAGCAGCTGGCTCTACGCTCGGCACAGCGGGAGAAGCTGCTGATACGACCGGTGGGCTGAGGGAAGGAGGCGTGACCGGTGCAGAGGACACCACGATGGCAGGAACGTTACTGGAGTCTGTTAGAGAGGCGACAGGTGAAGAGGACAGGTGACGCTTCTGCTTCATACCATCCGGAGTAAAGAATGAGGAGAGGAAAAATCCCCACAGACAGATGAGCAACATATCTTGACCTTTGACCTCTGACCACCAAATTCTAATCAGCTCATCCTTGAGTCAAAGTGAACATTTGTGCCCAATTTGAGGAAATTACTTCCAAATGTTTCAGAGACATCAGAAGACACTACATCACATCCACAGCCAAGTAAGAAGCCACTGTGTGAAGCTAATTTATCCAAAACAGACGTGATCAAAATCAAACCTGTAACCATAAACACGAGCTGGAGATGGCACATGTTTGGTGTCAGAAGTCGTGAGCACATAAAGAATAAAACAAAAAAATACTAAAACTTCTATTTCTTGCTTTTATATCAAATCAGCAAAGGACACATTGTACTCAACCTCAGTCTGAGTATCATTAATGGTCCAAATTTACCTTTTATAAGCAGCTCACTATAAAATAAACTCTCTATAATGTAGTTGTAGGGAGGTATTCTGTGTTATATATGTATTATCTGTTTATACAGCAGCCTTCAATTCATAAATAAACACTTAGATCTGCTTACAACTATATTATAGTGTGTTATAAATGCTAATATAGAGCTTCTAATGCTAAAAAAGGGCAGTTAAGGTAAAGTATTACTGAAAACTACATTTATATTTATGAATACAGATCTGAAAACCTGTAACCACATTTTAAATTCTTATAGTTTTATTGTAATTCTGGCTTTTTGTTTCAGAAGAATATTACTGATGAGGACTTCACACATCACAGAGGAGTCACAGTATTTATGTCTGCAGAGCTTCCTGTCAGGTTGCATCCAGCCCCAGCCGGTGTGGATGTATCCTGACAGACAAACCCAGGGCTAAAAAAAAAAAAAAAGCTAGTGAAAACATCTGCCGCTGCTTGTGAAGTTTATTCCTGTGATCGGTGTCTCAACATTTCTCTCACCTCTCCCACAGTTTTTAAGAATTTTCTGGTCGAGAAACCGAAACTGAAACTGTAAATGTGGAAATAACTCTCACTCTCTGTGTTTACACAACATGGACGTCGGCCAAATAACCTCCAGGGTCACCTTGAAGCTAGCCGGGGCATCGTCTCCATGGCAACAACACTCACTCTTTTTCTCCTCTGGGGTGTCGGGCTGCTGGGGTTCGTGGCCCGTTTCCACGGCGACTGCAGTGACCGTCTGGGGCTGTACCCTCGCGGGCGTCTGGGCCCGTTTGGGTCGGGTCTTGGCGCCGGGAGGAGGTGTCTTCTTGCCCATCGGGGTCTTGGAGGCGGCGGCTGCTGCTGCTCCTGCTGCTGCTGCTGGCACCAAGGGGGACAAGGGGCGGCTTTTGGGAGCGGCAGGCGACGGGGGTCTGTTTTTGGGCTTTGGGGTGCTGAGGAGGAGAGAGGAGACGCAGGTGGAGGTGAAACAGGAGCAGGAGAGAGAGGAGAGACAGTCAGAGGGGATGAGATTTCACAGCAGTGGAGGAAAAGGTAATGAGGTTCCCAGTGCAGCGCAGAAAACCACAAACTAGGTCATGTGGAAGATATGAGCGACCCGATCTGAAACCCCACATCCACTCGCCATGAGTCTTTGGCTGAAGGTGGAGGGGGTGTAACATGAGAGGGGGGGAGGCAGAGAGCCATCTTTTTCTTTCTGTGCATCAGTCAGGAAAACCCCTCTCTCACACAGACAGACCTGCTGTTGGCAGACTGCTGACTGAACGGTGTCCAGCCAAGTCTCTTTTAGTCGTTAGATTATAGCACCTTCGACCATCTGTCAGACATTAACCTTCTCCAAAGATAAAGCACAGGGACACACAGGCTCTCCCTCTCTCTGTTTCTCTCTCCTGCATGAACTAAGTCTTCAATATAGGATTCATTTAACATTTCTCAGATTACAAACTCGACCATGTGACTGGTCGTACCTGGTCTCTGGCCTGGATCTTGTGGTCGTAGTGACAGGTGATGTCGTCTGTCTCTTCTTCTGCACTTTCTCTTTTGTGAGGGCGTTCTTCTCTTTTTCATTCTCCCTCTCCTTGTCTTTCTTCTCTTTCTTCTTTTTATCCACCTTGGAGAAAGAGGTGACACAATAACCAGTTATCACCACAGGCTAAGTCTGCTAAACATTATTCAATAATTTAACTACGAAACAATGGGCCTTTAAAATTATTATACATCACTACATTAAGTTATAAACCATTTATTTTGCTCAAAAATGCCAAAGAGAGGGAAAAAAACAGTAAAAAACATTCAATACTTTGACATTTTTGGGCATGAAAGATGCAAAGATGATGGATAACATCACAAAAGATCAACTTAAACTAGACCAGTGCAGCTGCAGTTAATTAGTGTGTGAAATCTTGGGTTGTGTTGCAGTGAACTTTAACCTTCGACCACCAAAATGTAATCAATTCACTTTGAGTCCAAGTGAATGTTGGAGCCAAATTTGAAGAAATTTCCTCAAGGTTTTGTGTTTCCATGAGGCTAAAAACGTGTTTTATGAGGTCACAGTGACCTTGACCTTTGACCTTTAGGCACCAAAATCGAATCATTTCATCCCTGAGTCCAACTCAACGTTGATACCAAATTTGAAGAAATTCCCTCCAGGTGTTACAGAGATATCATGGCCACAAAGCTGAAAAACGCCTTTAATGAAGTTACAGTGACCTTGACCTTTGACCTTTAGCCACCAAATGCTAATCACTTCATCCCTGTGTCCAAGTGAATGTCTGAACCAAATTTGAAGAACTTCCCTCCAGGTGTTCCTGAGATACTGTCGCCGGCACAGAGGAATAAACATGTATAAATCCACAGCAGGTTTGTGTTGTCATGTGTTCAGTTTTTTACCGGTGTGGAGTTTCGTCGGCGCTGTCGCTGGGTGATGTCCGGCGTGCTGGCGGAGGAGACCCTCCAACGCTCAGCGGCGTTCTGGTGCGGGTGGTGATGGGAGCAGGCATTCAGAGGACTGGCAGAGGCTGAACGGGAGCAGTGGTGAGAGTCTGAGTGACACATAAACATGCAGAGAGCGGCGGCAGGGCCGAGGTCAGGGCCCACACACACATACACACCATGCAGAGGTAAAAACAACAACACGGCTACGAGATGATCATTCAAATCCAACTCACAGAGACAGTGATGATACCTGAGGAGGGGGAGGTTTATTTTATTGTTTTTTTAATGCAATTTTATTGATTTCATCATCTTATTGCCTTTTGTAGCTTCATTTTTACTTTACTGCATTTTTACTGCAGCTGTGCCTCCATTTCCCCTCAGGAATCACTTTGATAACTACTTTAACAATCAATTAATCATTGAAGTCATTTATTTTAAAGAAAAAAGCCAAATATTTGCTGGTTTCAGCCTGAAATGTGAGACTTTTGCTGCTTTTCAGTGTTTTAAGTCACAGTAAATTGAAACATCTGAGGTTTTTGCCTCTTGTCTACATAAAACAAGACATGACATTTTCAGACTAAATGATTAATCAATAATGAAACTGTTGTGGAGAAAACAATCCCACTGTGAGGTCTGTTTCCATTTTGGATAAGTCAGATAAATAGCGATGTGGTGTGATGAAAGCTGCTAAATGGATTTTGTGGTGAGGTTGTTTTTTCGAAGAGTTATTCATAAAAATGTGAACAGAAGCATAGAGAGCTACAGGAGACCAGACAGTTTGTCTCTCCTTTCACACAGGAGCGTGGGTACACTGATGTTAAAGACGTGGTCGGGGTCTCACACTCACGAGAGTCGCTGTTGTTGAGGAGGGTGGCGGCGCTGCGGCTGCGGGCCAGGAAGGACAGCGTCGGCGTCATGAGCCTCTCCACGATCCGGCTCTCCCACGGGCTCAGACGCAGACTGCGGGCTGACACAAGAGGGCGCCGTCAGTGTCGGGTTACTGAGGTACAGTACACACACACTACACACACACACACACTTGAACACACAGGAGATAACTCGTCTTACACACACACACACACACTGCATGAGATGTACCGCTTCTCTCTGAAGATACTGAACACACATTTTTACACACATATTCTCTCACACACACACACACACACACACACTGACTACAGTCTGCCTTAGTCTGATGCAGAGTGGAGTTCATATGCTGCATTCATGTGCTGCTGAAAGCATCAGGAAAACTTAACTCCTCCTCAAACAGATGATGAGGTTGAAAAGTCTGAGGAAATGTTTCCAGGTTATGATGGTGAATAAAAAACTCAAAACTTTGCCTTTGTTAAAGGTAAATAAACACATTTTAACATGTATTTATTCAGCCAGATGATCCCTCATAACCTCTTAAAAGCAAGAAGCAACACAAGTGCACATGAGCAAAATAAAGAAACTGTGCAGATGTTTCCACCGGCACCTGAACGCTGCAATTACAGAGACATTTCTTTAAATAATCTCACTGGTTGATGTTAACAATCAGGAGGTGGAGCAAAGAAATCAGTTTTTTGTGAGCGAGCTATTCAAACATTAACCATCTCTGCATCTCTGGAAAAGTCTTTTACAGTAAAAGCAAAGAATAAAATTAACATAAAAGACCCAAATCCCCAGATCTCCACAGTTAGAGAACACTGATATCATATCAGAGGTACCTGAGGGTCTGTGGTGCATAAAGAAGTTTTCCTTTGTTAGCTCCACCTGTTGAAATGTCAGTCAACCAGTGAGATAATCACAGCCTCTACAAATGTCTGTATAACTCAATACTCCAGTCTGCCAGTCAGACACGATCAGACTCAAAGATACAGAGAAGTTACACAAGATGGATGATTGAACTTTAGCCTCCGTGTTACACACAGTACCAGACATTAGAAAACAAAACACAGAGGAGCAAACCCAAGTTAATTTTCATTACTTACCACTCAAAAAAATAAAAACACACATCACACAAAAGCCAGAGAGGCTGTTTACTCGACCTCAATCAAACCCAGTGCAGTGCAAAGGCCTGTCAGTTAGTGCTGTTTGTTTGACCTTAACACCACTCTGCTAGTACGTATGCAGTGTGTGTGTCTGACTGTTATTGTCATGTGATGAAGACTCAGCACATATGATGTCCAGCAACAGCGGGATATAATAACCCAAAGCATTGTAATGACGGATGGAAAAAAACAACAACACATACACAGGGAACTCATTGTCTTATGAGGAAAGCGAACTTAATGTCAGATTAATCTGATTGAGTCTGGCAGGAAGTATTTGTCGGAGTCTAAAGATGCCTGTGTGTGGATTTTATAAAACACAAGACAAATACTAGAAAAACCGAGAAAGGGAATAAAAACATAAAGATAAAACTAAATGATGCAGTGAGAGCTCACACTTTGAGACTCTTCACACAGAAAATATCATAAAGAGATGTCTGAAATACAGAAAAAAAAAACACTGCAGTGCAGCATTTTCTAGCCAACTTTATACTTCTGCTTTAAAATACTGAGCTTTTCACTCCACCACTTTTATTCAACAGCTGTAGTTACTAGTTGCATTGCAGTTTACAAACAAAAAATATGATTTGTTTATAAAATTTGGTCCATTTTACAGATAAAAACCCAGCAGTATGTGAAGTAGTTTACGCATAAACCCCAAAACATATCCTCATTGTTAACCCTAACTGAAAACTACAAGTCAGCACTGTCCGAGAAAATGGTCAACGTCAGTGTCAAAATGGCGACTACTGAGCTCCTTCCTCGTCGGTCTGAAGGTGTCGAATCAGGTGAACAGGACGGGTACTGGCCGATGACTAAATGGCTGATGCTGTTCATTTTCTCAGACAGTGTTCATCAGTGACTTCTCTTTTTTTTTTTTTTTTTTTAAATCAGCCTGTCATGTTTGGTATCTTTGGAAACTGAAGGATCAGAATTTAAAATAAATCTGAAAGTTGAGCAATGTTTGGAGTCTGTTATGACTGACCTACCAGCGCTCAGCAACAGTAATAAAATCTGAAAATAATTAGATTTAACATAATTTAAATAAGTAATTTTACTTTTGATACTTTGAGTAAATTTTGTTGGTAATACTTTTATATTTTTACTTAAGTAAGATTTTGAATGATGATTGAGATCACCCTCATCTCACTGACTGAAATCACATAGGTTTTATTCTCTTTTTTAAGAATTGTTCTACCATCACAAACATACACGCTCTTTTAAAAAGTCTTGCTCCACAGCAAAATACAACAGAAAACACACAAGTGCACAGGAGACAACAAACAGATGGACACAGAATGTACCATCTCGACATGAGAGCTAATGAATCATGACAGCAAGTCCAGTTTTGTGTGGATTTCCTGTCTCTCGTGACAAAAACTTCAGCTGACAACATGCTGCGCTCGGCCCATGTGTACTGACGATGTCAGCAGACGTACGCTCGATACCTACAAACACCGATGACAATAGTGCAATCGCAACAGAGCAGGTTTGTCGTTTTTAAAAAGCATTTTAAAAAAAACATTCCTTGTATCAGAGACTGGCCTGTTCTCATACGGCAGCACCATACATCACCCGTGCTGCACGTTGGACGGATCATTTTCACATGTTTTATGACTAACTGATAACCCAGCTGCCTCCTTCCTGTTGCTAGGCAACAGCGGTTTCCTTCCTCCTCCTCCTATTTCTCCAATGCGGCAAGAGGAGGCCGAGCTGCTGCCTGGTGATCGACTGTTCACCTGGAGGCAGACTGATGCCTGGATCTATAAACACCACCCACCCCACCTACCCCACCTACCCCCTTTCCTCCACACTATTACTGTTACACTGTGCAGAGCACCAGAAACCCCAGCTCTGATATCGACTCTGGCTGTCTGCAGAAATATGATTCAGCTCCAAATTGTCCTTTCATGTAGCTGTGGCAGTATCGGAGGATCTGTGCTAGTGATGATCAAGCACGAAATCTGAGTCTCTCTGTGGTGACGGAGTAGCTCGAGAGCCGAACTGCTGATTGCACTGTGGGTGATACGATCTATAATGACACATGTTATGAGGCGAGACAAATCTGAGATGGAGACAGCGCTGCTTATGTACATGTGGCAACTCAGGAGTCTAATGAAATGAGTTTGATATAACAAGTTAATTAAAATATTAAATTTATTATGGCAGTGTATTGCTGCCACTATGACCAAAAAAAAAAAAAACAGTTGCTCAGTTTCATTTTACAACATGACTGTTTTGACTGTTTTTTTTTTTCATTACAACATACTTATTCTGTTTTACAGGAAACTTTTATAGTTACAACAACATATAGTTTTATTTAGTTGTATTCATGTTAAAGCAACAAACAGAAGTTTTTAGCCATGTTAGCAGCATGGCTTTGTGGTCAGTCCACAACTTTGCTAGACACTGAAATATCTCAACAGCTTTAACATGGATTGCCATGAAATTTTGTACAGTCATTCATGGTCCCCAGAGGACGAATCCTAATGACTTTGATGATCTTTTGTGGTTTTGAGTGAATAGATAGATTGCCATTAAATATAATGTTCCCTGCATGATTAACTGCATTAACTTTTTTCTACTGTCATCATATGATTAACATTTTAATTTGTCAAATACTTTGATTTATGACCATGTAGCTTAAAAAGAAGAAGAAATAACATAAGAATAAATGACATCTTACAAATGATGAATTCATGGGCGATAAAAGACATCATTGCTCAAATAATTACTCTTGGTCTGGTTTGACCTGTAGCTAATGGTGGCTAACGTTAGCAAACTTAACATAGCTATTCTTGGATAGTAACTTTGATTACAGTTGATTGTCTGCATTATTATTTGTGCTAAAATTTAGTATGTAACATTATCTTGTCTGTATTTGACAACTGAAAAACTAAAAACATCCTCATCAGTCACACATAACTTGTCTTTAAGGCTAATTAGCAAATGCTAGCATGCTAACATGCTAAACTAAGATGGTTAAACATTATATATTGTTATGTTAGCATGCTGGTGTTAGCATGCTAACATGCTCAAAGAACCACTGTAAATGTACAGGCCCAAAGAGCTGTTAGCATGGCTGTAAACTTGTTATAACAACATACCAACTTAGTATTTCATGACGTGAAAAGTTTCTTGTTTTAACCATGTGTTGTATTTCTGAAATTTAGGAAAAATTCATGATATAGTAAGAAAACGCTATGTGTTGTTAAAACAAGAAATGTTTCTTGTAAAAGCAGAATAATCCAGAATGCGGAAATAATGAGAAAATATCTCATAACAACATGAAAATATTTTCTTGTGTTAGATTGAGAACTTTTCATGTTATAAAGAGAAACTGAGCAAGTGTTTTGTTTGTCAGGTTGGCAGCAACACGCTGCAGTAAATAACAAACCAAGCAAGAGAGGCTTAATCCCTGTCTAAACATGCTATAGATTTACATAAAATAATACATAAAACCATTAATACAATGCATGTGCATTTAGTTGCTATACTTAGTTCATTTGCAACAGTCACACTAAAATATCCACCACCAATATCACCACCACCACATCAAACCACCAACAGTAAAGTGGAGGGGGACAACCAAAAAAAGAAGGTGTCGAGACAAGATGTGAACTTATAAACCTATGAAACACACCAAAATATATCACAGAATATGGCTCAGTGATGTCGAGGTGAAAGGGAGGCTGATCAAAAATGCAGAGGAGACTCAAATCAATGACAACCACCAACTGAAATCAAAAAAACCACGATGCATACGAGACCGAGAGCGTGAGAAGAGTGGGGGGGAGTAGGTGGTAAATGACCAGTCACCAAGCACAGGCAGGCAGGCAGGCCACCAGAGACGACAGTTATAATAATAATAATAAAAGAAAAGATTAGGGGAGAGGAGAGAAGAAGGTGGAGGGGGATGAATAGGAAGGGAAGGGGGGGAGGAAGAGGCCTGGTGGACATTGACGTCGGGTCGTCCTTACTTCTGTTGGGGGAGTTCCAGAGCGTGGCAGAGGACTTGGACAGCCTGTTGTTAATGACAGGGTCCACCTGTCTCGGCAAGTTGACCGTGGAGGCCGAGCATCTGCCTGCACCGGAGAGAACGCAACAGACAACAACTGTTCACAAGGGCGGCCGGGCTGCGAAGACCGAGGACTCCCTCGGTCTGGATCTGGAGGAGAGCAGGGACTCACCATTTCCCTGAGGTCAAACTGACTTCTCATTATAGTTTAGAGGGAGATTAATTTGAATTCAGACAAAGGGGGAGAAAGAGGTGGGGGAGGAACTTTGAGGAAAGTATGGGAAGGGTGTGGTATAGTTATAGACACATTTAGAGTACGACTACTTTTTCTGCTGCACAAAAATTAGCGTAAAATATCACACACTCTCGCACACATTCAGGATCTCCAGCACTTTGAAGGAGAGAAACTTGTGTTGACCTCAGTGTCACGGGTCCAAAAGAAGCAGCCCGTCACATGTTAGACACCGATAACAGGACAGTCTGAAAAGGGAAATTAGTTCACAGCTCTCTGGAAAACACTGCTCACACCTCGGATCTAATGAAACATGTTCGTGACAGCTACCTTTTCGCTTCGTCTTTCTGCCTCTGTGATCACTTTTAAAAGGAGAAAACTGGCACTCAAGACCAATTTTTGCCCCCACAAAAACAGAAACATTCACTGAAGCTTCATAAATTACTATGTGGATCATCTGCCCCTGGTTCCCCGCCCTCATGACATCAAGCTGTTTCCTTGTATTGCATCAGTTGGATCAGTGACTCACAGTCTGAGCAGCGAAGACTCGAGTTACAGTGAGGATGTTATGTATTCCTGCCATTGTATTTGAGCCTCTTTCAGTGTCCGTGTGGTTTGTGGTTCACGGGAAACTCACTTTCTCTGCGGGAGGTCTGGTTGAGTCCGCCCGCCCAGGACCACCTCTGCTGGCGGATCTCGGCCCACGTCTTCTTTGTGGACCTCTTGATAGCTGCCTCATATCGCTCCTGGAGGTCAGAACCGTTAAAACTGAGTCAGTGTGTTTCCAGATGAAGCATTCACCACAGATCAGTTGAATATCAGAGCTGCATGTGGACAAAACAACTGAGTAATCCAGTGTTTCCAAGACAGAGGGTTGGTTCCCTTCCAGGATAAATCTGAGAGGCTGTGACAAGTAGAGTTAATTATTCAACTGACAGAAAGTTCAGAGGAAAATATAACTAATTTTATCATTTTTCATGCAAAAATGTTAAATATTTACCATCTTTATCCTCTCAAATGTGTAGATTTGCTGTTTTTATTTGTCTTTTATTGTATTAATTTGAAAATCTTTGTGTGTTAAGACTATTGGAAAGACAAAACAAGTGATGTGAAGATGTCAAGTAGTTTTACTTTTGATACTTTGATACTTATTGTTTGTTATATGTTCTGCTTTAACTTGAGTAAGATTTTTAATTTTTTAAATAGTTGTAATGACAGTGGAGACAAGGGGAAACAGCTAGCCAAGCTCTGCTAACCGGTAACAAAATATGTCAACCAGCACCTGCAGATTTGAGACTTGAACTTGAGACTCGAGACTGAGACTGAGACTTGTCAAGACTTGTCACTGCTTTTGACTGTTGTTTGCCAAGTAATATAAATTTTTATACTTCTGTTTACATACAGAACAAACAAACAACTCATAGAGCTTTAGGAGAATTGGTAAGTATATTTTCTTATAATTTCCCCCTGTTTTCAGTCTTTATGTATCATTTGCCTCCAACTCTAAAGCAAATAAGCATATTTCTTAAAATGTCAAACTATTAAATGAAACAAGCTGCAGTCAGAAGGGAAAATAACTCTGGTAGAACTGCTTTCATCTCACAGGTATGTGCAACTTGTGACAAGAAGTCACAAGAAGACATTTCATTTTAAGATGTCTCCAGCCAAAGACGCTGGAAACCACTGCTGTGATCAATAATTGTTAACTCAGATTCCAGCCAAAGAGAAATCTACGTTCATGACCCTGTGGAAAATTGGCTGCATACAGCAAATACTTGGCATCACAGCTAATACTCAAGATGGGACTAAATCCCTGGTGCACAGGCAATTTTCCAGTGGTCAAAATTATACTAAGCATTAAACACTGGCATAGTGTTGATTTTTCCTCCCTGACTTCAATTAACACTGAATATTTTGGAGAGTGGGACGTGGCTCTGTGCAATAAAAGAAATCCGCCTGTGTTTCTGAAGATTCATCCATGGACAAGATACCAACAATTAATCATATAAGCTTAGTGTTCATAACTAGAGACAAGCTCTGAGCTCCTACATCCTGAGTTGAATGTGTCTTCCTCATGCATCTTTCTCACCTTGTTCTTCTCTAGTTTCTGTCTTTGCTTCTCCTCCAGCAGTGCTCGGCGTTTCTCTGCCTTCAGTCGCTGCTCCTCCAGCTTCCTCCTGCGATCCTCCAGCTGGCTCTCCCTCAGACGCCGGGCCTTCTCCTCCTTCTCCAGCCACTGGGCTTTCTTCGCCGCTGACGGGGTCACCACAGAGGAGATTGTTAGGCTTTTTTATTTTACCTTTATTTAACCAGGTAATTACCACTAAGGTTAGCAACCTCTCTTTTAAGGAAGCAATATGGCAGCAATATGAGTTTTAGACAGAACTGTATAGATAAAACAATACTGAAAACCAAGTGAAAATGTAGGAAGACACAATTAAACTAAAAACAAAGAACGTTACAAAACAATTGTCAATATTAAGAGCACTAAAATGAGAGAAAAATTTAGACAAAGAGAGAAGTAAAAAAGAGAAGAGGAATTTATGAGAACAAATAGTTGCTGAAGATATTTTCCGTGAATTTTCTTTTACATTTTCATTTCTGCAGCTAAAGTCCTGTTTATTTCTACCACAAATGCTGCAAAGGGAAATTTTGGAGTGAACTGGATTCTTCTTCTGGGGACCATGAATGCCTTTTACAAAATTTTGAGCCAATCCATCCAGTAAATGTGGAGATTTTTCACTATATAATGAATAATTTCGCCTCCTGGAGGAGCTAGACAAGACTCAAGGAATCATTGAAATCATTGGATTCATCCTCAGGGAAGCATGAATACAGTATCTGTAGCAAATTTCATGACAAAAATATTCAAATGCACAACGAGAAAATCCCAGTCTATGTGTAATATTGTCATTTAAAGGTGATTTAGAGAAAATATTTTGATGTTTTTGTCCATTTTTTCATTCGCAGATGAGTTAATTACTCAAACTTTACAGCGTATAATCACTGGCCTCAATCACCGACACCCAAAACAGGCCGGGTGAAACAGATGGAGACTGTGTGTTCATTACACTGTAATCCTGACAACAGTAAATAAGCAGAAGTGGACGGGTTATATGCTGGATCCAACTGAAGAAATGGTATGAAATGCCTTAATATTATCTCAAGTTAGACAGCATTAGGACTACATTTCAGTGGATTGAGCAGCTCCACGAGGATGTAGCAGCATTTTTTTTTGTGAGGCAAAGACATGATTTGTATTTAGTTCAGTATTCTGCGGCTCATCTTCACTAATGAGCCAAAGAGGAGCACAAGTGTGAGCCTCTTCAACAATGAGAAAGCCTTTTTCACTCCTCCATAAATCCAATTCCTCGAAAAAATCCAATTATGCCTGCATTCTGTTCAGATGAATCGAAGAAATATGTCGGGTTAATGCATGTAAGCATGCTTTTCACATTCTCACTTTTGCAGATTTATGTTTGCACAAAATATATTTTGGATATTTTTTGTATATTTTGTGCAAAGCTGCTGTTACATAACAGTGATCTCGTTCCAAATGTTCATTTTTTTGTTGTTTAAGGGATAAACATTCAGTTAAACATCTTGTTTTGTGCCCTACATGCTGTTACGTGCATACAGTTTGCGTGCTCAAGATGAAAAGAGCCCCAACACGGCACCATGTAATTACACACAGAAGCAGGCTGCAGCAAACTGAACTTATCTCAGAGCAGCTGAAGCTCAGTGAACCTCGGGCTTATCGATAAAAAGGAGCAGATTTCCCCTTAAACCGTTGGTGTGGCTACAGCATGACCACATTATTGATGCTAATGAAAGTAGTAATTAAATCTAATCTGTCTGAGAGGCCTGGTCTCAGTTCATGGTAATGACTGCTCATTTTTCACGCCAAGTGCCTCGGGCTCCGAGGGACGTCTCTACTGGGGGAAACGCCCATGAGCTCTCCTCTGATTGGCTGCTCATGCTTCTGGCCTTCATCCACAGGGAGAAACCTTGTGTTTGAAAATTAGATATAGCCTTTCATGACTTTGGGCTAGCACAATATTTTCACAAGAAGTTTTATTCTGCAGCCACAATGTAAAACCATGATTATAGGTGTGGGACATGCACGGAAACATGAAGCTGAGATAAATTTAAAGCAGAAACATTTAAGTGAAAAGTGAAACTGCTGAGGGTTCACAGGGTTCAGAAGTTTCACCCAAATGACAACAGAAAAACAAATCATCGATTCACGGAGGAGGAAGAAAGGCTGCGACTGTTTCGGGCCGGAGTGGTGGGAAATGGGAGGAAATGGGATTCCAATCTCAAGTTTGATTATTCCCAAATGGCTGCATGACTGCTGCGAACACTGAGGGTTTTAGTGAAGCCCCTTACCTTGCAGCTGAGTTTGCTGTTCTGAGAGCCGTGCAAGGAGAAACAATAAGAGACGTCAATAACCGTCAGTCACGTCAGAGCAGAGTGACAGAGATAGAAAGAGGGAAGTTGAAGTTGAAGATAAAAATAGAACAGACTTTTGTGCATGCATAAAGTTAGTGACAATAAATCCATGCTTCATGCATCACCATCATTTTTTCTGTAGGAAAATCCAATTTGTTCAGAGTTAAAAGACAGTTCTGCTCCAAGTATTTCATATCCATATTATTTTGTCATTTCTTACCGATATATCTGGCCCTCTCCTCCCTCCGCTCCTTGGCAAGTTTCTGTCGTTGCTCTGAGCTCATCGAATCTATGGGGAAAAGAGAAAATGTAAAGCTTTCAGGGCAGACGCAGAACACACTGAAGGGATTATATATCCCATCTGGCCTGGGAACATCTGAGGATCCCCCAAGAGAAGCTGGGGAGAGAGGGATGTCTGGGCTACCTATGCTCGAAGTCGAAGCACAGGTTAGAGTTGTTGGCGGGCCCATATAACATGAAACAGTCATCTGACACAGTGCTGCTGTATTTCTACTCTTTACCTTGTGATAATTGAGAGAAAAGATTTAAAAAAAATTGTGTCACAACTTTTTACAGCAGGACAATCCTTCATCGTAACATTATAAACCACAAAACAGAGCAGTTTTTTGGTATCTGATAAACTTTAAAAAGCATCAAACTGTTCATCATATTTCATGTCATGCCAATTATAAAATAACATATTCATTTGGCTTTAGTGGCATTGATATTCCTGGTTTTATTAACTCGTTTGTGTGTGTGTATATTGAAAAAAATGTCCTGGTTACTGTAGATAATCCATAATCCCATGAACAGTTCACACTGTAGCTACTTTTTTACTAAATAAACAGCCATTAAAACATCATCTCTACTGAAACTGGGAGACCGTTTGTGACAGGGTTTCGTAAGACATTCCTCACTTTACCATGGTCCAACCCTCAGCCTTGCAGGATTAAAGGGTTGATTCACCCAGATTATGAAACACAATTTCTTCCGTAGAGAGTGTTCCCAGTGAAAACTGTTCACAGTGAGGGCTGTGGGTTATCCAGAATAACAGGGTCATTGTTTCTCTGAATACTTTTGCTGCTGCAGATTTTATAAAATGTCATTTTTCAGAGCCATAAATGAGATCTGACCAACTCCCATTGGACTGTGGTGGAGGAAAAAGACAAAAATCTGGAAATATAAAACCAACATTATTTGAGGTAATTGAGAAAATGACTAAATTATTCTGTCATTTGTCTGAATTGAACCTCTGACATGTTACAGAGGTATAAAACAATCACTTCTTAACCAAGACATCAGAGTTAACATGAAAGGAAAAATGTCAGAGGAAGGATTCATTCATTGATTCAATTTCAAGGTCAGTGCAGCTCCATCTCTTCCCACACTACATGTGCAGCTTTAACTGTGAGGTACATCTGATTTTCAGCTGTCCTCATCTGCAGCGATAATCGCCATGAATCCTGACGCACTTTGAAAGACACTGCGATGTAACAGGAGGATTTGTGTTGCTCTTTTGGCCTATGAAAAGCCACGACTTTGGAGCACAGTCACACACACACACACTGTTGAAAACCAGGACCCCTGGGGTGCTCGCTGAGCCCGTCTCCTTTTGTGGTTCTCCTTCGTGCTATGTAATATGTATGCCGCGTATTCTCAGCCAATCGCAGAGGGCCCTGCAGCACTTCTGTCTCCATGGCAACCTGAATTTCCTCCCTCCCTTCCCCACCTTTCAGAGAGTTTTCCTACAGTCTGGCCGATACGCAGACGCGATGAAGTGCAGAGAAAAATACATCTCACCAGCCTGGAGGATCTGTGCTACTGAGACGTCACTTAATGCACCGGGTGCCTCCCCTTCACCCACCTGCACCTCCCCCCACATCCCCCACCCACCATCCATCTCCCTCCACACTATACAAATGACGATTTGGCTTTCGGCCACAACCATCTGTCTGATGGGAACGACTCATTGTATATCAAAACTTCTATTAGGGCAAAAAGAATGTGAAATTCATGCATGAATTTAATTAAATTTGCATGTGTGACGTGTAGATTTGTCTGCGAAGCAAGGTCAGATATGAAAATTGAAGGACAAAAATACCCTCCACCTTAATTAGCCGTGTCCTTTTACTTTTCCTTTCACACTCTTAACCTCTCTCAAAGTGTTTTTGTTTCCAGAGAATGTGGGAGGCACTGCAGTGGTTCGCTGGAGCAACTCAACGATTAATGGGGAGCAGGTTTTTGATCATAAAACAAACGAGCCCACAACCTGACACAGTCACAGAGTCTGCTGCAGCAGCGGCAGGAGAAACTGCTGACTGCACATCTTACAGTTTGTAGTTGTAATAATACTTTTATTTGCCATTATAACTCCATATTATGACCTTGTAATGTGATTGCTTGACAGGTATTATAATGAGCATCAACGTTACGCTGTTCTTAATTACCTTTTTATACCTGGAACCCAGCATTTGACTGTACTTGGTACATTTAGGAGTTTGTATGTGGTATATATTGATAAATAGCTGGCCCTATTTTGGGATGATCTGGAACAGACTAGTTTCACTGCTGCTTAGGCTGGGAACAAATCTCTGCAGCCAGGTTCCAAAGTCTTGTACAAAGTCTTCTTAGAACAGTCCAGGTTATTAGCGCCACATAAATGCCAGTGGTTTTGGACTGAGATGCTCAACAATTACACACAGTTGGCAATATATTCGGTACACAACAATTACAACAATAGTCCTGCAATAAACCCTCCCTCCAGTGTTGATTCAATTATATGATAATTTTGGAGGATGTTGATTGTGGTGCTGTATTGAATTATGTCCTACTCTCATTAATTTACAGTTCAGTAGAGTTCAAGAGCACCAAAAACATCTTCCTCCAAAATGACAAGAAAGATGAATCAACAGTTTCAACACAAACTGAACATTTTGACCCTGACAAAGAAAGATTTATTGCAGGACTGTTGCATTAGGCTGCATTAGTTCTAGCTAGGTGTACCTAATAAACTGCCAACTGAGTGTATGGGTGTGATGTTCAGGTGTACACATACTTTTGGTCTTGTGGTGTATGTAACAGTAATATTGACTTAAAATCAGTCAAAATCAAAACATCCGTAACTCTACCTTTCTTGGGCTGAGGGCTGCTGCTGGTGCCTGGGGTGGAGGGCCTGCCATCTGTCTTGGAGGAGGCATCTGTCTTGGTGGGGGTCTCGGTTTTGGAGCTGGAGTCTGTTTTAGGAGAGAGGTCTGTGATGGCTGAGTCGTCTGGAGTCAGAAGGTCTTTACCCAAAGACTTATCCCCATTCTGGATGGACTGAGAGTCTGTCTGCAGGGGCAGAGCTGCAGCACGGAAAGAGAGAGCGACAGTTTGATTAATGATTGATAACGAATTAAAGGAAAAACCTGGTTTGAGGATTACCAACACTTTATGCTTGGTTTTTACTGACATTCATCTCAGTACATCATTTAGATGATCTTAAGAAGGTTCTAGGGTTCTTCATGAGCTTCTAGTGATTACTGAGGAGGTTCTAAAGATCAAGATTTTAGCAGTCATTAAGAAAGTTCTAGTTGTCCTTTAGTTCTTTTTGGAGTCAATGAGGAGGTTCTAAGGTTCCTTTAGAAACTTCTATTGATTACTGATGGGGTTCACAGTTCTTCATGTGGTTCTAGTGATAACCGAAGAGGTTCTACAGATGGAGATTTTAGCAGTCATTAAGAAGGTTCTGGTGGTCCTTTGCTCTAAAGGTGGTAGTGGTCACAGAAGAGGTTCTATGGTTCTACATTCAGGCAGTCAAAGTTCAAGGGGTCGTTAGGTTAGGAGGTTTTAGGGTCAATGAGGAGGTTCGAGGGTTCCTTTGGAAAGTTCTGCTGGTTATTGACAGGGTTCAGAGGGTCCTTTAAGCAGTTCTAGTGGTCACTGAAGAGGTCCTATGGGTCTATGATCTAGGGATCACTATGAAGGTTCAAGTGGTCCTTCAGAGACTCTAGGGGTTTAAGTGGTCACTGAAGAGGTTCTACAGATGGTTTAGGAGGTTTTAGCATGAACTGAGGTTCTACAGGTCCTTTAGGTGGATTCAGGGATCACCAAGAAGGTTCCAGATGCCCTTTGGGAGGTTTTAACAGTCAAAGTTCTAGGGGTAGGGTTGTTAGGAGGTTTTAGGGATCAATGAGGAGGTTCTAAGCTTCTAGTGGTCACTGAAGAGGTTCTTCCCAGTTCCAGTGACTATTCAGGATGCTGTAGCTGTCTTTCTAGTGGATCTTTAGGGGTCCTCAAGGTGGATAAACACCTATGGGAGTTTTTATTATTAGACAGTGTCCCCCACCACTATCAGCAAAATGTTTTGCTGTTGTGTCATTCATTATCAGCATGTAGTTTCCAAACCTTCACTATAAACCTGTAAAACCAACAGTGTCTTCATTAACACTCTCACTTCATTATAAATCATTAACGTCTCCTTCACACTTTATTCACACACATCTGTGGATGTGTAGTAAGATGCTACACTCCCACCACCATCCCTGAAGGCTGCAGTCCTGCAGAGAAAAAGGCTCCTGTCAACAGTGTTTAACACACCAGCAGGAGGTGAGATGAACGGCGTGGGAACAGACCTAAGCTTTATTTTACACAGTGCAGGCGAACCAACAGATTAACAGTAAAATAAAAAAAAAACAGAGAGATGAAGATACACATGATTTTCCCTGTAGGGGAGGATGAAAACACTGGAGATTGTTGTGTAAAATTATTTTATAACTTGCTTCCTTAAAAAGAAGTGCTTACATAGCGATTATCAGGGGAACAATTAATGCTAGATTTGCTTAATTATCCCCATAGAACCACCTAAAAGGATTTCTAAATCCCTTGACTTCACCGAGGGGCACAGAATGCTCCAGATAATAATTTAGTGAGTGTGTCATTTTTTACAGCTGAAAATCCATTGACACAATGTTTCAAAATTGTGTAGTAAACAAAGTAAAAATGCCAGTTTCTGGTTTCTGCTCCTGCTCCAAATTTGATAATCTTCTGCTTTGTAAACTGAATATCTTTGGGGATTTGGGCCGTTGGTTGGACAGAACAGGCACCTTAGATTCTGGGGAGTTGTGACTTCACCAGTTACTGACGGTACTGCATTTCCATAAACTGCAAGCAACAGAGGAAGAAGATAAGAAGATATTAGGAGTTTTAATCCATTATATGGGTCAGGATCCAAAAACACTACAGTTCCCATAATGCATCTCAGTAGCATTGGATTATATGCATAGAGGAGGGCTGCTTGACAGTATTTACTGCGGCATAAATTTAGATTTTGCCATTGTGTTTACACTGAGGCAGCTTGTACGGTCCTCTAACACCTCTGGTTATTGTGGCAATGTCGTAATCAATAAACAGGACTTTTTACTGTCAGTGTTGCTTTTTCAGTCAATGTGTCAGGGATTTGGATCAGCCAAAAACAAAGATTCCTGTCTGTATTTTTAAGTCAGTAAACAGTTTGTTAATGGATTTAATATTTATGTACATGAAAATTACTTGATGATTTTATACACATTGTCCTCTCATAACGCCCGTACTTTTTAATGCAGACTGTTAAAAAGTGTAGTTTTAAATCAGAATAATTGAAAAAGAAAATATTCATTATCTGCAGCCCTGGATTTACTTGTGTAACATAAGCATCTTGAATTCTTTAAAAACTTCCTTATATAAGCTCCAGTCATATCTCCACACAGATCCAGTCATGAGGCCAAACTTACTGACCTCTGACCTTCATGAAATGTGACAAAGAGGTTGCAAAAGGCCGCAAAGCACATCCTGTTTTAATCCCTGGCCTGACTTTGTTTTCACACTCGGCCGCCCTGCTGATACCGTCAGAGTTCTTCTGCTCAGCTGCTGCTTGTCCGACTCCCTCCCCTCCCTCCAACTGTCACACTGGAGTCGGTGACAAACTGCTCAGAGCTGCAGTGACGCATGGAGGGAGTGAAGAAGGAGCAGGAAGGAAGACAAGGGACAATTTGTGAAGGACATGTCAGGAGCGAGAAGGGAGATTTATAGAGAAAGAGGACAATAAGAGAGCAGAAAGAAAATGGTGCAGCAGGCTTGTTTTTGTAATGAAAAAAGGGAGTGTAGGATTTAAAAAGACAAAAACGCAGAGAGATAAAGACAGGAACAGCGAGGCGCAGAGCTGGAGAAATAATGAGCCAGGAAGCTCAGAGATAGCGAGGTAAGGGAAGGTGAGAGGCTGGAGGCTGGAGGCCAGCTCACAGCTCGTCTCAGCCAACAATAGGCAGATGGAGCGTGACGCTCTCCTCGGGCCCGTCCAAACGCTCACCGAACCACATAAATCACAGATTAACACTGGGCTTCTCTCCAACTGCCCCCACTGTACTAGAGCGCAGGGGCTTAACGCACAGGCGGCACCAAAGAATACTAATGGAGGAATAATAGGATGTTAACTAGGGCCCCATGTGTGTTTGTGTGGATAAGAGGGAAACTTTAAGAAAAGAAGATGCAGGATCATGTTCAGACAGGACGCTACAACCACTACCTGATGTTGAAAAAAGGATTAGGATTTGGCAAAAAGAGGATTGCAAGTGCTCCTCCTTACGTGAGGAGATTACCTGCTCGTCGAGTGTGGCTGACTTTTGGAATTTGATTAGTTTACCAGCCTTATATGGCTGCAAGAGAGATGGAGGATCAGGAAGACTGAGACCACAAAAGACAAGTCAGTAACAAGTGGAGCTGATTATACTGCAGCAATGACACTGTCGTGTTTCTCTACTGAGGGTTGAATGTTTTGATTTTATTCTGTCATTGATTAAATTGGTTTTCTGTTGTCTTTATCTATGGTTTTATTTAATGGATATTTATTCCCTATGGTTTCATAATCATCAGTGGATGATTAGGACGGTAAAAATGTTTTAAAACTCACTGTCTTACTATAAATAGAAAGTGCCAAACACTTCTGTTGAGTCAATACTGGAGAAGATAATTTTCTTGGAGAGTCCTAATATCCAGATGTTCCACTTCTTGCTCTTGACTGCTTCTAAAAATCTAAGAAATTAAAGTTTATTTTAGAGTGTCTCGCACGCTGTAGATCATCACCAAATAAATAAAATGTCTAACGTGCATATAAACCAACTGCTGCAGAAAAAAAAAACTACACAAACAAAAGCAGACGACAAGATCCTTCTTATGACTGTGATTTATGCTGCAGACTTGACTCTAACCAGTTATTACTGTAAGTACAGCATGGGTGTGGCTGTTGTGTGCTTTAAGTGAAGAGTGAGAGATGACAGGAGTTTGGTTAAAGCGAGACTACAGTGTAAACATTGGAGAGAAGTTGTTGCATGAAGAGAATAAATGATAAATATCAATAAATGTCAATAAATCTGCTTTGAAGTCATCACATAAACATGCTCCTCAGGATCAGAGCTTGCTTGCAAATCCTCACGTTTTTAAGTTTTACACTGCAAAGATTAACTGCTAAAAGTGAATTTGGTGCATGTTTAATGGTGGTGATTTGCCAAGATGTAACCGAATACAGGCTAAAATAAATGGGGCTCGAGCTGTAACAACAGAGTTCATGGCATCATTAAACCCTCTGTTAATTACTGAGGCTCAGGATGTCCCACTGACAATAAACGCATCTTATAACAACTGTTGTGCTACATTCAAGGTGCAATTCAGAGGTAAAATTTCACAATTTCTTCCAACATACAACCAATGACTTATTATTACTTGTTAAAACTAAAATTATAATATCAAAATTATTGGTTGTAATATGCAGCCTTAATATTAATGGACCTGTTTCAAATCATTTTGCTGCTACAACAATAAAAATTCATTCAGCCTTGCAGAAACATTCGCTCTGCGTCACGTCAAAATATCGCATGTGATCAGCCATTCATGTGACAGGCTCCATTTAACACAGAGACACAGATTCAGCATGATGTTCGCCCGTCGCTTGCTCCCTCCCTCTCTCCCTGAGCTCCTCGACCCTCTGCAGCCATCTCAGGTTTCTGTGCCACTGTGACAGACTTTATAAATAGCGATAAGCACCATACTGAGAATGTCGGCCATAAAAGGGGCTGGCTTCTGTCGAGGCACCTTGGGATGGCACAGTGGCCACAAACTGCAGCATGTGGTGCACCAGATTGAAACTTTACTTTGTTTGTGTGTGGGCCACATTGGCTGGTAAGATCCAAACCCATCTGGTGTGAAGACTGTTTTAACCAATAAGCAAATAAAACGGGTTAGAAACGTCCAAATGAGAGCTGGTAACCTGCCAAACTGAAGCCACATTAAATTTAAACCACAGCTGAAATTTAAAAATTATGATCTGGTGGCATGATACACGAGAAACACAAGCTCTGTTTTCTTTAACAGCTGCGAAACTATGAAGGTTTGTGACTGGTGTTGTAGTTCAGTTTGAAATGCACTACATTTCCCAGAATTCCCCTTTAAAATGCCCTGAGAACAGGTGTAAACTTGTGCATTCAGCTGTGTTATTAGCTGTGCACAAGCAGACAAAACAAAGTCCCAGAAATGCTAAAAGATACATTCATTTTTAAGTTAAATAGGGATTTAGGTGTATTCTCCCTTTAATTAGCCACCATCCACACAGGTTAGAGACACACAGAAAGCTATACGCTAAGTGCTGCTGCCTCTCATTCATTTTCTATGAGGGGAATTCAGTCTAAAAGCTTGTAAAGTGAAACTGCTACAACCGTGATTAGAAGATAATAAACTGCACTAAACTGCAGAGACAATGGCTGCACCCATGGCTGTAGGAGGGGGTGGCAGCAGTTGTCCATCTCCCTGCGTTAGATTTAGTTAGACTGTTAGAGCACGGACAGATTTACAAAGAGACATAGTTAAGGTTTGGAGAACAAACAGTCAGGCATAGATGTGTTTTCATGCCTTCACCTGCAGTTCAAATTGATTAACATGATGACATACACTGTGATTTCAACCACCTCTGTTCTCTCCCTCCTCATTTCCTGTCACTGTCTGTCTCTATTGTTCACTTTAAACTCAACAAAATGCCCAAAAGAAACACAACTTTAAACTTCTCACAAGCAGCAGGATGACAGCTCTAATGTCGTGTTCATGTCATGACTGGGAAACAGTTTGGTGCTTTACACAAATACAGATGCCTCATATCAGCCAGGAGCTAGCTAAACTGTTATAAAGCACTATCATATGAATAACTCTTGAGTTGCCTGATGACATGAACGTGTGCAAGCTGCAAACATTGAATTTCTCCCATCTCTAACATTAATACTACATGACTTTAGTGTGGCACAGTGCAGCGTACAGCCTCTGAGATGCATATATTTACTCTAGAAAAAATAATTCCACTGTAATATTAAGAAAGTGAAATTAAAAATCAGTTTACGAGTTAAATAGGAAGAATATTAAAAGCAAACCATCTTTAATGAGTTGTTTTTGAAAGGTGGAGGGGTACGGAGCCCCATGTGAAGCAGGTCACACTCTATTGTTTGCACGAGAGTGTGTGAGTGCATATGTGTGTGTGTCTTTGTGATGAGTGGGACATGTTGGATCTGGGTCAGGCCAACCTCAGGAATCCCTGGCATCCACATTTCCCTCGCACATGTTTATACAGCAAATATGTGTCTTTTGTATGTGTCTGCATGTGATGGAGACTGAGGATCATCCAGAGAGGAGGAAGAGACTAAATCTCTCAGTTTTTTCTACCTTAAAATGCACACATAGACTAATTTTAGTGTCAAGGAGCACACGTGCACTTGATGGATGCTTCCACCGCCTCTTCCTCTGTGGATTTAAAAAAGAAAAGGAAACGCTCTAGGGCGACAAGCATCCACCACGCCCCAGGGAAAAGCAGAGGAAGAACATTCCTGCGACTTTTGGTGCTGAGAGCAACAAAAGCCAAAGAGCGCACGCCTCTAGTTTGGGGCGTCAAGAGAGCTGAGCGCATGTGAAATGTAAATATCAGTGTACAGGATCTGCTGTCTGTTGTACTGAGCTGAAAATCTACTTCCCCAGCTTCATCATGCAACAAACAACAATAGAACTAAATAAACCAAAAGGTCACTGAGTCCAAAACCAAGCATGCATGATCCAAAAAAAAGAAACAAATGAAATGTCAGAAACACAAACTGCCTTCGAGGGCACAGGAAAACTTCAGGTCTTGTGCACGAACCTTTGAACCCCCACCCACCCGTCCGAGTTTCTCCCATTACACCGTGAGAGGTCACCAGACCAACAGCTGTGTTTATCATGAGTTCCAGGACGCAGCAACAAGCAACAGCAACAACAAGCAGAGCTACTAATCACTGTCACAGAAAGAGAAACGCTGCTCGTCTGTAATGATGAAAGAAGAGAAACCTTTTATTTTAAAGCTAGGTCTCAATTACAGACCACTCGCTCTAAAACGAGCGTGTCAGCTGTTATATGGAGCTCGCCGAGTCTGGCTGGAAGTGAAGTGAACTTTTCCATTCTGACACGGCACATTTAAAATGATAAATGCGGCAGATTTACCACTGAAATTCTCAGGTTTGAAACAACTTGCCTCTGATTTCACACAGAAGAACTGTGACGCTAAAACACAGAAGCTAAAGCTACCTGTCCCTGATCCATATACATCTGAAAATAAAGCAGCAGAATTGCTCATGTTTTGCACGGTGGAGCTAGTTAGCTCCTAGCTAGCTTCAAACACAACCCTTGGTTGGATGCTCACTACAGAAAGACATACTTGGACATGCAACACTGTAGTTGCAGTAGATTAATGCATTGGAGTTAATGATAAGGACATGGAAGTAATGCTACTGACAGTTACTCAGCATTATCTATGTAAAGTTTGCCAACATTAGCCACTGGTCAAAACCAGCTAACCAGTATGACTGTAGCAGAAAACCCTGAGTGCACTGATTTTGTTAGGATGTGTCTTATTGCTTATGAACTGAACGTGTAAGTTGTAGGAGGAAAAGTATGTTACTACATCTTTCAAAAGCTTCACTTTGAAGGGTCTTCAGGGACTATTTGTTTACTAGAAGGTATTTCCAAAGAAAACAGTTTATAATGAGGTCTGAAGATTATTCAGAGAGACCAAGATGATAGGGTTTTTTTTTTTTTTAGTTAGTTTGTTTTTGGAAAGATGCATCGCTGATAAATTTCCCAAATGTAATTTTTCAATGCAGTCAGACCATAAAAATGAACTCCCTAATATCGTATAATCATTTTAAAACCTTGATCTCAAACTTTCCCGCCTCGACTTGTAGCTGTTTTAACAAAATGACTGTTTAACTGATCTTATTTTAGCCTTATCCGTACTTTATTGTCCGTTATTCTTACTTACTTATATGGGTTTTATTTGCTGTTTTTTTTATGTAGTCTCAGCATCATTGAAAATGAGGGCTACCCTCAATGTATCTCAGAGAATTAAAAACAGACACAGTATGGGTTTTAACATAAGAGCTAAAATAGATTCAGTCAGAACAGCGAGGGAGGAGGCGACAGGATGTTACTCCTCTGTAAACCAGAGTGATCTCCAGATGCTTTTAACCACAGAGAAGTGGGTTACCCAGTCACAAAGACATAAAACAGAGCCAAGCATGAATCATATATAGACTATCTATTATTCACTTTTTCCTTCTTCTCTACTCAGCAGCTCAAGGTTGGTAGCTACTAAAAATAAAGTCAAAGGTTACGCAGCGAGAAACGAAGGAGAGAGGATTTTTAAAACGCTGAGAAAAGCTACTCTGCGAGGGAAAATAGCTGAGGTGTGGTTTTGTTGTGACTGAGGCTGTGGTCAGGGAGTTTTACTTCCTCAGCCGTGACTTCATCCTTAGGTCTCCTCGACATAGCAACGGCAAGCGAGGCGCATGATGTAAACAAGCACAAGTTAAACACAAGATACGTTTGTGTTTAGGCTGAAGGCGACAGAGAGGAGAGAATGAGCTGAGCATTTACCACACACTCTGTAAGGTTGTAGGCCTGAACTGTTAGTCTGGCATTTTCATCTGTTGACTTAGAAACACTAGACGTGAAAGGCCAAACAGATGTTTTATGACAAAGAAGAAAGAGAGTAACTAATCCTGACTCTAACGCATGTCCGAATCACCATGGATCAAGAACTGTAAAGGATGGAAAACTGGAAAAGCAAATTTACCGCAAACTTTAACCGAATTTGGAGAAAATTAGCAAAAGAAAACACAAATTAATGTTCATTTCTTTCAACTACTGTTATACAAATACCAGGAGTTTGTTTTATTAAGATAAGATAGATAGATTAGTGACTAGCTGGTGATCACAGTGGAGCATTTAGCAGCTACAGAGCCAGAGACTTCCCTCTGGAGGTGGTGGAGACCAAAACAGAGCAAAAAGAAGGGCAGACAAGCAACAACAGACACATAACAATGTTCATCATAAAAAGTGACAGTATGCTAATATGGTGAAGGTTTATAATTCTTAAGATACTGAATATGGGGGGTTGCTGATACAAAAGTAGAGATAATTTGACAGAAAAAGTTACAAAAAGTGAAACAAAGACAGACACAGAAAGTAAACAGGGATCTGCAGTAACAGTGAGCTGCACTGCAGCTGATCTACGTCCTGTTTATTTCTCTCAGAACCACAGACCACCAGCCTCCTCCAGACCCTGACCCTGAGTACCGCATCAGAGTGTCTAATCTTCTTTGATTTTCTTCTGATATTCACATCTATTTTTCAGGAGTGTACTCCTACTCCTGATTCATGGCTCTATTTTTTTTTTTTTTACTGAAAACAAATGGAAACACCGGAATCAAGTCAACACACTTGTATATAGACCACAGCTGCCCCTCTGTGCCCTTGTTTTGGACTCATAAAGTAGGGCATAACTGTCTCTGGCTGACTAATGTTGACCTGGCAGCGTCGTGAGGTGTGATGAAGGACTAAGTTTAATCTCAGCTGAGGTCTGGTTTCAGAGCTGTGAGGGGTCGTCTGTGTGTTCGGTGTGATCGCAGCAGGTCAACAAATGACACAGGGAAAGCTGGATAAAGCAGTTAATATATTTCTTTGTCTACATGAGATGGACTGTGATCAGATAAATATTTGGTTAAAATAAAGGTGATATGATCGGTTGATTGACACGAATTGGCAACAATTCTGAGTTTTTGAGGCAAAAATGCAAATAAATAAATAAATTGATTCCAGCCTCTAAAATAAGAATATTTGTTGGTTTTCTTTGACTTATAATAATGACTTATATAATGCATGACTTATATAATAAACTGAATATCATTGGGTTTTGAATTGTTGGTCAGACAAAACAGTTAATTTAAATATATCAGCTCAGGTTCTGACAAACTGTGACGAGCATTTCTCCTGGTTTTCTGACATAATATAGACCAAACACTTCTTTAATTAATCAAAAATAAGAACAATTGTTAGTTGCAATCCTGTAGTTATAATAACAACTACTAACAGAAAGTTAAAAAAATATTATGAGGGACCAGGGACCCCTGAGATGAGATGAATTATAATTATTATTTTAACTGAATCTGGTTATTATGAGGTTATTATTTTCAGGCAAACAGGAACAGATGTGCCACTGTTTTATCTTTTTGGAGTCATCCCTACGCTTTAAAAGATTTTTTTTAAATGATCTTTTTGGCTATAACACCATGGATCTGCAGATGCAAAAAGTTGCAGCTGGAGAAGAAACTGACATTCAGACTCAAAATGGAGAAACTGAAAATGGAAGTAGAGCTGAACTCTCAAAAATACTGATGTAGATACAGTATATTTCCCAACTATTTTGAATGTGTGATAAACATTATTAGTTACTAATCTTGATGTTTGCCATTTTTTCTGTCCTTTTTGTTCCTGTATCAGCAGCTTGACCCTTCTGATACATGAACCCAGCAGAAAACATCAAACATCTGTGGACTAAAAAAAAAAACATAAGATATTATATCACTTTGGAGAGAAACAACATACCGGAGGACACCGATGAAGCCTCACAGAGGTGAAACAGCCTCTACATGATTTACTGCAGACACATCAAATCTGGCAACCAGGAGCTGTGTAAACCAACTGAAAGCCTTCAAGCAGAAAGCCTGAGGAAAAGCTGACTGGCATTTTGCAGCAGCCTGGTCTTCATCTTCCATCCCAGAGCAGAGCCTTTCAAGGATCATTTCGGGGAATTGAAGGGCACAATGAGCTGCTGGCTGGGTCACCACAGCTCGGCATGGGTAAAGTGAGAAATGGTGTGGTGTGGCGTCACCGTGGAGGAGACTGCAGTGGTCATCAATCCACTGGTGCAGCAAGAGACGCTGCATTTTAACTGCTTTAATGCAGCTCATCTGCTGCTCAGAAATCTCCGTCTGGAGAGCAGGAGAACACTTGGAGAGGTTTGAAAAGAAAGAAAACATCTGACACACACCACATGACGACAGATCCTCACACCACCAGAACTCAAAGATGTTTGTTTTAATTCAAGATGGCTGATCATACGCACTGTTGTCCTGTCTCCCAGATGAAATCAGGATGCAGTCGTACAGTCCGTTGGCAGCGAGCATCTGCCATCATCTCTGCTCTAATATTAGAGCCTGTGAGTCCTGTGACTGAGATGTTGTGTGGTGGGTGACACGTGTATATGTGTGTGTGATTGTGAGTTTAAGTGGGCATGAACAGCGAATGCAGCTACATCAGGGCTGTTATCTCCACACACACACACGCAGAAGCATACATGCACTTCAAAACAGGAGAGGGGGGTCGCATCTGTTAGAGATTCCCGAGGTTGGAGGAACACATCAACAGAAACCAGTTTGCGAGGCTGCGTGGGTAAGGAGGGATGAGTGCAGGACGGGAACCAAATACCGAATTCAGTGAAGGAAAGACTTGCTATTATGGGGAATTTTTCATGTGTGCATCTTGTTTGCATGAGGTCTTGTTTACAGCTGATATTTTACACTAAATATGAGTTCAGCTACATTAATATTAATCAATTAAACTTTAATAGATAGTCCAGCGCCCCAAGAAGTAAAAACTGGAGGAGAGAGGATTTAGAAAGCAGTTGGGGAGAGCCTCTAGGTTTGTTATTAAGGCCCTGAGGACACAATCAATACTGTAGGCTCACTCTCATACATCAAAGTGAATTTTCAGCTTGAATATTTAAGATACGTTCAAGTGCAGAAAAACACTGGACTGAAAGGCCAAATTCATGTGACTGTTTGGAGCAACTAAGGCAGGATTTTAGACTGATGGTACTTTTTTTTAAATACCAACATTAATGTCTTTGTTTCATTAAAGCCATATTGTGTAACTGTTTTACCTTAAAGTAACAGTTTCAGGGAGAATGGAGCCTCTGTCATTCCCACTCTGCTTCCCGAACACTTGTTCTTCCTCTGTGTAACTTTGGTTTTTCAGGTACAATCTCCCTCTAATTGAGTGATAGTCAGCGTCTTAAACTGCTGGAATCAGGCCCAGAAAGTTCAAGAGTAAAGCTGAACTAAAGATCAGCGAGTGGGACTACAAGCCCACATGTGATTGATAAACTTTGTTTTCTGTACATGAAAACCAGCTAACCACTCAGACTCAGAGATTAATTATCAGTCGTGGCTGCAGAGGGCGCTGCTGCTCAGCACAAATTACATTTTGTTGCTTTAAAGCAACAGAAAGATTCTCCTTGTTTCTCCTCAGTTTTCTGACACTTAATAAGCTAAATGGTTAATGAGTTAATCATGAAAATAATCAGCAGATTTTTCTTATGACTCCTTCCATATTAGCTCTAAAATAGTCCCAGATGGGTAAAGAAGTGTAGGTGTTGCTACAATGACTCTAATCTACAACATGTGATGTGACACTTCCCTTTATGACAAAACTCTGCCTCACACCGTTCCCTAACAAGATTATGCTGTGAACAGGATTATCATTATCAATGACTTCTTCTTTTATGAATGCCGGATACGAAGGGAAACATGACTAATCTGTGCATAAGCTCTCAGGAAGCTACATCCTTCTCCTCCTTCTTCATACTAAGCAGCAGAGAGAAGCGTTTCCTCTCCTTTCCTGTGTGAGCGGGTGGTGTCACGGCTGTGATTTATGGCAACTGGTCACAGGGATCGCTGACGTGGAGCTCTGGTCTGCTCCATCCCCTCCTCCTTTCTCCCTCTTCTTCTCCTTCTATGTTTTAGGGATCCACTCAAACCACAACAACACACCTAAAACCTAGACTCCCCGTCCAGTTTCTCAGAGTCATTCTAGCCGACCCCATCCCCACCCGTCCCTCCCACCAGCATGTACAAGTATTCGAGCCCCCGGGCCGCAAATGAGACACAGTTGGCAGAGCTGTGTGAACTTGAGCCCTGTCCGACTGCAGGAGATCAGAGGAGCTTTGTCTTCTGGGTTTTCTGAGGCTCTCCTCATGATTCTAATAAAAAAAACTGTCTTAAAAACTCTGCAGTAAATCAGAGGTTAGGATTAAACAATTTAAGATGGAACATTAAAGTCGATTTAATCATTGATAAGGAGAAAATTCAATGTCAGCTATTCAGATAAGTGATTAATCGTTCGCTGTGAGCCCATCAGTGGTAGAAAGTACATTCACTTTACAAATTTAAGGTACTTGTACTTTACTTGAGTATATCTCATGCCACTTTACACTTATACTCCACTACATTTCAGAGGGAAATATTGTACTTTTTACTGTCAAACTGCACCTTATACTGCATTTCTGCTGCTTGCACCCTTGTACGTTTTATTCTATTTTCATTGTTAATTATTCTGCACAATGACAATGAAGTTCTTTAATCGTGAACTAGTTACAGCAGGACACTTTGTTATAGATTAAACTGCTCAACACTGTATACAAGTACAGCTTTTACAGCAACAATTAGTTAATTAGTTGACTGGTCGATTGGCAGGAAACAAATAGGCTAACAACGATGCAAACGACTGCTAGCATTAGCCTTAGCTATAGCTATGACACAGAAACATCCAGCTTCCACATTGAAATGTAATTTTCCTTAGAGGATGTTCTAGTTGTGAATGAGTATTTTTCTTCCTTTACATAACCTGTAACCCCCTAAAATAATGTAGTATGAAATGCTCCTTCGCATCGGAAGTAACGCTGGATTAGGTGCTACTCTAGGCCATAAGCAGTAAGCTAGGTAGCGGAACATGCTAACCTTTGTAGCTCACAGTAGAGCAGACTGTTTTATCCACTCATTACATTTTCATTTCTTGTATTTTTGAATTTGAGAAAAAAAAAAGTTTTTATTTACTAAGTCTTAGTTTTGCTGAGTATTTGCTTTTCGCAGGAAAGGTCAATTGTTCTACAATCATTTAAAAAGGGAAAAAGCCACAAATTCTCTGGTTCTAGTTTCAAAACTGCAAGAATACGCATTTATATCATTGTAAACTGAATATCATTAGGTTACAAGCAATTAGAAGACAGTATTTTGGACTGAATAATCAGGAAAATACTCAGTAATGAAAATAATAATTATTTACAATCCTACATGTAAGCATTTCAACTCTGTTTACAGGCTGGAAACCCCAAACCGAGGTTACTTCTTTTTCTGAGTTTAATAGCAGAGGATGACTAATGATAGGGGCAAATCAAAAGCCAGTGGAGGAAGGTTTCTAGGCCAAAATCTACATTTCCAGGCTGGCTGCGATGTTGAAGCTGTGCCAAGAACATAACGTCAGCATGACTGGGGGAAGTTCGCAGGGCCAAAGGGAGTCCACGTCTCATGATTACTTCCACAGAGGAGCAACTCAAAACCCTGACTGCCAGGCAACAAGAAGCCTGGAAAAAGTTAGTATGGTGGCACAGCAGGGAAAAAAAGGAGTTATAATGTACACAATCGTTTAGAGAGAAGTGCAGAGGTTTTCTTGCCTGCAACACACAAAAAGTGAATTGTTTCAGCGAAGGAAGCCAGTGCCACTCCTATTGTGAGCCACAAACAGAGAGTCTTTGAACATGTCATGTCTTGGAGAGGCTTGGTTTGACTCCAGCACTCACCAAGTAAGTAAGAAAGGAAGCCGCTAGCTGTGTTTCCACAAAAAAACTCCAGCTTTGGTCTTTTCTGCTTTGACTGTAGCATTGAGTTGAGAAACACCAGTGGGCATGAAAACAGAGTCTGATTAAGTGGCGTAATGTTGCTGGCTGACTGGTTTCAGGGGGTATGAGGGATGACAGGGAGGATGAGGTCAGGAGGGATAAGTGTGTGTGTTAAGGGGGGGCTGGTGTTGAGGATTTGGTCGGCCTAAATGCATTAGAGGCAAAACCTGCTCTTCTCCTCTTCTTTTTTGACAGGAATGAGACTCGGAGCTCTCAGAAAGGAGTCAGAGAGAAAGAATGTGTCTGTTTATCTAACGCCCCTGCCTTTTTCGGCGTCGAGCATTCCTGATAACGTCACATGTTGATCAACCCTGCTGCGTGCTGGAGCTCTCCGAAGAAGGCCTGCGACCAAAACATTGCTTTGTTTTTCATCTTAGATCTCTTTTAGGTGGGTGGATTTTTGCTCCAGGACAATATAAGCTTGTTGAGCATTTCAATAAACACTATAAAGAAGAATTAAGCTGCGTTTCTATAGTACCAAAATACAGCTTCAAAGTTGACAACCATGACTAAGAAACATGGACAGGATGGTTCCTCCCTCCTGAGCAAGCAGCATTAAGCAAACTACTATGTATTTAAAGAAAAAAGCCTCATGATTTTACCACTGTAAAGCATTTTAAGATCCCAATATCACTGCCACAGTGGTTGTTTTGTGAGATAAATGATGTTTTCTCGTCTTAACTTGATAACAAACTGAATATCTTTGGGTTTCGGAGTGTTCGTCAGGTAAAACAAGCCTTGTTGTGTTCTAGTGAATTGTGAAGGACATTTTTCACTGTTTTCTTATGATTTATAGACTAAATGATTAGAGCTTTCAGAATTGATTAATCTGCAATCGAGTTCTCCTTCAAGAGAGACCAGGATCATGACTGTAACCAAACGCAGCTATTTTATTACCTCTGCCAAGAAGGTCATGTTTTCCCCTGTATCTGTCTGTTTGTTTGTTTATTTGTCTGAGCCAATTTGCATCAAACTTGGTGGAGGGTTAACGTGTGGACCAGGGCCGAACCCATTAAATTTTCGTGCGGATACAGGTTTGTTTTATCCTCTTCCTCAACGCTACAAGACAGGGCTTTTTTCTAGATTTTCGCCAGTTTCTCAGGAAATAACATTTTAGATCTTGATGTAAAAAATCAGATGTTTGGCCTTGACATTATTGGGTTTGTGCTTCTTATTGGATTGCTATTAAAGCTACAATGATAAATCCACAAAACCAAAACATCAGCAAATACCAGATTACTGCAGCTCAATTTATGTGTCGACTGAAAAGTATCAAGAAAATGACAAGGACAAGTTGTCAAGAGGAAATAAAGCTAAAGAATCCATACCAAGATTGTCGATTGTCTGAAAATGGCAGTATCCATTGGTCTATACTGTAGTTACATACAGTACAGTACAGACACCCACACATGCAGAGAGCGAGCACCATGACAGCATGGAGCTTCGCAGTGATAAAAAGCTGCTGCAGACGTTCCTCCCTCCATCCAACGCTCTTCACATGAAGTAGAAATGAGGGGGGGAGGGCTGCCAATGAGCAGAAAGTCACCTTCTACCAGTAACACACAGGTCAAGGGGAGGTGTGATGGAGGTGCACTTTGTTGTTGGGATGTGTCACTGGAAATGGTCTGTCCAGTACAAGAGGAGGTTGATTTCCTAATATCAGGTGCACAATTGTACCAATTAAATGTTCTCTGAGCCAAAGGTTCACCTACAAAACAGCAGGGATGTGTGAGAAACCATCAGCTGGAGAAGCAGAGTTACAGCTCTGCAGCAGCCTGTATCTGCGTTGCTGAAGTGCTCTTTAGCAACAAACCGAACCCCTACACCAGAAGGAGATAAATCCTGCAGGTATCGGTTTGGTAATAATGCGGTTGGAGCTGCACCAGCTTTCCAGTCAGGTCTGCCTTTAGTTGTCGTACAGCATATGGGCCATTTTTCACCCTGCGCACCACCACTGGCTGGTGTCTGGTAATGGAGACCACAGCTCCAGTGCAGCATTTCCAGGGATCTCAGCTGGTCTGGACCCGCCTGTTAGAGATGCAGACAACCCTGCTTTTTTTTTTTTTTTTTTTGTGGAGGAATTAGTA
This sequence comes from Lates calcarifer, assembly GCF_001640805.2. Classification (NCBI taxonomy): domain Eukaryota; kingdom Metazoa; phylum Chordata; class Actinopteri; family Centropomidae; genus Lates; species Lates calcarifer. The sequence goes on along the minus strand of NC_066835.1, from coordinate 17,430,015 downwards.
CAGTGGGTTGCCAGGGGTGACAAACATCCTGTTTTCTCAGATTTTGGTGGGAGGAATCTGACACGATGCGTTACAGCAGCTGTTGAATCTAATTTTTTCACTGTCCAGACACAGAATCATTATAATTGAAGACAACATAATAAATATTCACCTTAATTCTACTCACTCATGACCCATTTTATTTATTTCTATCGCCCAGGATACTCACATTTCTCTGTTAGTGTCAGCTTCTCCTCGAAATTATTTCCCAGCTCCTTATAATCCATTGTCTCCATTCAGGCGGATCGCAGTCCCTTTCCAGTTGCTGTCATTCCTCAGAGTCGCTCAGAGCACAGGAGATGAAACTCCCGGTACAGATCGCCCAAACACGCCCTTTGTAAATCCAACCGGAATAGAAGAGGAGAGGAAAAAAAAAATAAAACAGGATCCGACTGAAAAACAGAGAGGAATGTTTGAAATGTTGAAATAAAAGTCAACTGGTGTCAACGTCTTGTTAAAATTAGAGACTCGGTTCAGTCCAGTGGGTCTATAGGTCTTTACTGGAAAATGTACAGTGTGAGAATAAAAAGGCTCAGTGAGTCCTGTCACATAAGTGGAATTAGAAAGAATGGGGACGCACACTTCCGGTCAGAGCTTTCAAAAATAAAATAAAAGCGTACCCATCTTACCTGCAGCAAAAGATATCAGCTTTGGTAGATCACAATCTCAACACACTACACAAAATTATTATTACAGTCATTTATTATATTATTCAAGATTTTGCCCCAGATTTTCTTTATGACATAGTGGAAGAGCCACAGTGTCATTTAATTGAAACTCATACTGACATTTGTTTATGGCTTGATGTTCTCTGTCTTTAGGTTGAACATTAGAGAGAGCATAGGAATAGATATTTTATATTTTTACCCCATTTGCTAAATGTAATTTACTTCATTTTCTATTCATCTCTATTGCCATATTTAACTGTTATTTATGTTGTTTATTTTGTATTTATACTGCATACACTGGTATAGCATATTACCCCACCTTTTTTCCCCACAATTTTTGAATTGCAAAAAAAAAAAAAAAACAAACAAACAAACAAAAAAAAACCCAATAACAATTAGGTATTATTTCCCTTACAAACAATTCATATCAAGAGTATTTCCTAATGTATCTAATAAAAATGGCAATATTAACACCACCCAAAACACAGGAATTAAAAGCAAACAAACAAGGGAATAAATACCATCTTTTCCACAAACCATCTTAGTAACTGGATTAATGATTTTCATAAATATTTTGTTGAAATTATGAATCTTTTATTTCACTTTATGTCCCTCCACTATGTACTCTTTATTGAATTAAGTAACTAAGTAACTGGTAATCTTTTTAATCATAATCATTAGTAATCACTTTGGACTTTGTTTAGATCAAAATAGTTTTTAAAAACAGTATAAAAAACGTTTAATTTTAAACATTACGGTTTTTTTAAAGTATTTTATTCTGAAGGCACACCTGCTTGATTTCCGGTTGTAGTCTCTATAACTTGACTCCGCCGATCGCAGCAAAAAACCGCATGCCGGACAACCGGACTGTACCAACTGTTTCACAAGGGAAGAAACTCTTTCACCCAGCGAACACCAGGCTAAATAATCGATTGAAGACATATTCAAAACGTGAAACAATACATTTATTTGCGGTGAAACCTCTGTCATCGCTTTTAGCTGCAATAACAGGACAGAGATGCCCCCTTTAACTCTTAAACCCCGTGAATGGTTTGATCCATCAGATGATTTCCAGCAGCTGAAAACGGCCTGGAGTGAGGTGAGCGGTCTTAACGGCGAATTAAACCGGCTGTCTGAGTAATTACAGCAGTTAGGAACTTGTTAATTAACTGTACAAGGTATTGTTTTTACCTCAAGAATAAGATATCCAACAGTGGTTTAAAGTAACTAAGTACATTCACTCAAGTACCGTACCTAACTACAGCTGAGGTAGTTGAATATTCCATTACATATCACTTTGTAGTGTAACTCTACATTTCAGGGGAAATATTGTACTTTTTACTCCACTATGAGTATTTGACAACTTCAGTTACTTGTTACTTTACAATTTAACATTTTTGAATACAAAACATATAAAGATTTTATAAAATATGAGGCTTAATACAGATTTTAAATTTTTAAAAATAATGAGCTCGTAATTTTTAATGCAAAGATATCAAACACATTGCTTCTGTTCCTTTTAATTATTTTGGTATCAAATATTATTTTTACATCATTTTTAGGCCTGGACTTCTGGTTGGATCAAACAAGCACTGTGAAGGTGTCACTGGGTAAATGCAATGAAAATATTAATTTCATAAAGATGCAATGGGCATTGCAGAAATCTCACTGAAATCTCACTGGAATATTACTGAAATACTAATAACACACCTAGGTTCCTACAAACCTATCAATGAATAAGCAAATGAGCCTAGAAAATGTTGCACACTAGCTGCCTTAAACCACATTTCTCCTGTATAAAAACCGACAGTGTATTATCTGCCTGTGTGCTCGTCAGAGTATTGGTGATGACAAGCTGATTAAGAATTGATACGACCTTCCTGCCACTGCCGGAGACAGAGGAGGTCCAGGGGGAAATCTACCACCTGGGCTTGTGTATGTGATGGAACGAGAAGCAGCAGGAGGAAGACGGAGGAAACAAGCTCTAACTATTATGAAACGCATATCACAACATGGTAGCTTTAAGCACTGTTTTATTGATCAAAAATACAGTTTGTCATTCTGGGAACACTTGCAGTAAATATGACAGTTAATGGATAATTTGGATATTGCCAAGACACGTTTACGTCAGTGATTATAGCGTGTCTACTGCAGGGCTGAGGAGGAGTGTCATTCATTTTTAAATAGAGGCCATTTTATAAATAGTCTGACCAGAAGCACACCCTCATGCTTTTTTTTTTTTTTGGTCATTTACATTAAAAATTCTGATTAATTATAGATGATCATTTTTTTCTTGAATGTGCAGGATTTAAAAGGAGGTGCTGAGTACAAAAATGTGTTAAAAACTGCCCTTTTTAAAGCTCTTTTTTTTAGATCAGGATAGAAAACATACAATGATGCTAAAGGGCCAAATGTATGTGAGTGTTACCAGAGAGATAAAATATGCATGACCCACTTAGCTTGGTGAAGACACTAAGGACTTCATAGACTTCAGGACTCCAAACACTAGGGTTGCGGCTGATACTAGAGACTTCGATCATTCGCTGTGGTTAACCCAACTTTTTTTTCTCTCTTATTCAGCCTCAAAATTGAACTTTATAACTTCAGTGTCAGGACAAGCAAAGTTACAGCTCAGTTACCCTTCAAAAGAAAACATCAGCAGACTTCTGACTGAGCAGATAATGGCTGATGTGTTCCTCTAAACATGCTCCACGGAGGCTAAAGATAGAATCGCTGCCGATCAATCCTCTGGCCGCAGCTGCAAAACACCAAAGGAAAGAGAAGCGGCTCCATCGGGGACTAATGGATGGATGGATCTGAGCTGCTGGTGCCTGTGAACCAGCGAACAGCTCTGTTGTTGAGTCTGGAGTCTCTTGTTAGAAATGATTTGTTGATGCAAGTTAATGGGATTTGGAAATGCAATGCAGCGATAGGTCGTGGGGGAAAGAGCAGGCGTTCAATAAATCCTGCATATCGTGTTCATCTGCATCGCAACCTTTTACAACACACACCAGACCAATAGACTACCATTCCATATTACAGTAATCCATGTCTACCACTGCATATCTTGATTTTCCATCTATTTCTCCTGAAAAGAATCAGACATCAGACAGGTTGAGACGCCCTTAAGACACCAAACACTCTGTAAACCCGTGTTTTTCCTAGAAAATATGGCTGCTGAAATCATGAGTTAAAGAACAGAGAGGGCATGGGGTGTATTTTCAAGGTTATAACCTCATAAATAAATAAATGAACTAATTTATCGGAGCGGATCTTGATCAGTGAAGGGACTCTTTGTTGCACTGGTGAGACACAGATGCCAGTGAAGCGATAAACAGACTCCAGAGTTCCCTCCAGGTTCCCTGAAGCTGCACCGCTAGCATGGCTACAAATGAAAATATGATGGACAAACGTGTCTTTCTACGGTTATTCTATTACACCCTCATGTTCTGACTCTCAGGGATTCTATAAATGCACCATGTGTCTTTAAACATTTTGCACAAGGCTCTTGAAATTGCAGCAGAACCAATTCTGCCTGCAATCTACTGATGTATTGCCAAGCAACAGGCGTAAGCTCACATTGACATGTAGGCAGCATCACTCACAGACTGTTATTAATGTAATTTAGAGACAAATCTAACTAGTATACCTGTTGAGAGCACCTAGATGCACGATTAAGGATTTTTAATAAGCGAAGATTGAGCGACTGGTTCAATCTGTGAACAAAGGGCTTTCTCAATGGGACTTCCTTTGAGGTGTGCGTGCCCATACTCGCCTGCACCTCTCAGACATGTGGCGGTGCAGCAGAGAGCCTCCCATAAACCCACAGAGGCATGTAGTTAATTTCCCCCTCCTACACAGTACCACAAAAGCACTACAAAAAAAAACTAACTCTTAACACAAAAACCCTGCAGTTACACTTAAAACATTTGTCTGGATCCTCCCTGTGCGTTTGACCGGGCAGGGGAGTTATAAAACGCTCTTCTCATTGTAAAAACCCCGGAGTACACAATGCTTTGGTTTTACAGGCGAGTACACATATTTGGAGAGCACACTGCTGAAGTCAGAGTCTGAATATAACTACAGCTGCTACAGTGTGGGAGTCAGGCATGTCTGCAGTTGTTCTTATTGAAAGCAGAGCAGAGAAGAAAAAAAAACATCTCCAACTGATTTTTGTTATGAACAGATGACCCTGTTGACATCCCTCTCTTTGCAGATGGAAATTAAGCAAAGGGTGTAAATATCAACTCGTTGGCACCATGTTGTTCTGTTCAGTTATTTCCAGGGAGCAGATTCGTCTCCCTGAAATTAATTTCCATGTTAGCAGCTGCAAAAGTCACGTCAGTGTTTGTATCAGCTTTCCAGAGCGAAATTTTTTCTTGAAGCACAAGTTCAACATGTTGGGAGATTTGTTTATTCAAGAAAAGAAGACTCACAAAACTCTCATATCTGTGTGGTAAATACGAAGCTAAAGCTAGCACGATGTTAGCATAGCCTAGCATATAGAACTGAAACAGCTAGCCTGGGTGTTATCAGCAACTCCAATCAACAGGTTATATCTTTTAAGGCAATGAGAATGTCAGTGAGATAAAATGACATGCATCATTGTTTCTTGTATATGAAGGCATTTTAAACTCCACTTAGGAGCAGGACAGTATGCTACCAACAGTGAAAACTGCTATATAGAGAACTAATTAGAACGTATACATATACATTGAATTGAAACCTTTGAATAAATGCTGGCTATAAAAAGTATCTAAAATAGCTTTGATTTCAAGAAAACCTAAAGGATTGCACTTTTTTTGTCTAACCTGGGGGCAGTAGAAACAAGTCATGAATACATTTACATATCATAATCTTTAAGTTGATATGAATTTGTTAGCAAATAGTTAAATTATTTAAACATCCAGCAGTTATTGATTGACATAATCATTCATTTAGAGTCGAGTTTCTGGCCTCCTGGTGAATGTTAGTCCAATACTTCTCAGTTTTAGCTCTACCAATGCCCGAGGGAAATATCTGTCTTTTTAGCTGCTCCATTATGCTCACCAGCTAGTCTCTAACTGTGTGTGTGTCAGCTGTTTGGTGTTGGGCAGGTAGTGTACAGTGGGTGTTTAGAGCCCTTTTTTCTGAAAACGATGCTGTGAGAGCAGCGAGGGTGAACCATAAGAACAGATTTGCGAGCTGGGTAACGAGCTCAATGCTAAAAATCGTAGTGCTGAGCGTAGCTGCAGATTTAGTGATCATCCT
>NC_066835.1:17383617-17418078 GCF_001640805.2 Lates calcarifer | reverse complement strand
GCAGCCAGGTTCCAAAGTCTTGTACAAAGTCTTCTTAGAACAGTCCAGGTTATTAGCGCCACATAAATGCCAGTGGTTTTGGACTGAGATGCTCAACAATTACACACAGTTGGCAATATATTTGGTACACAACAATTACAACAATAGTCCTGCAATAAACCCTCCCTCCAGTGTTGATTCAATTATATGATAATTTTGGAGGATGTTGATTGTGGTGCTGTATTGAATTATGTCCTACTCTCATTAATTTACAGTTCAGTAGAGTTCAAGAGCACCAAAAACATCTTCCTCCAAAATGACAAGAAAGATGAATCAACAGTTTCAACACAAACTGAACATTTTGACCCTGACAAAGAAAGATTTATTGCAGGACTGTTGCATTAGGCTGCATTAGTCTAGCTAGGTGTACCTAATAAACTGCCAACTGAGTGTATGGGTGTGATGTTCAGGTGTACACATACTTTTGGTCTTGTGGTGTATGTAACAGTAATATTGACTTAAAATCAGTCAAAATCAAAACATCCGTAACTCTACCTTTCTTGGGCTGAGGGCTGCTGCTGGTGCCCGGGTGGAGGGCCTGCCATCTGTCTTGGAGGAGGCATCTGTCTTGGTGGGGGTCTCGGTTTTGGAGCTGGAGTCTGTTTTAGGAGAGAGGTCTGTGATGGCTGAGTCATCTGGAGTCAGAAGGTCTTTACCCAAAGACTTATCCCCATTCTGGATGGACTGAGAGTCTGTCTGCAGGGGCAGAGCTGCAGCACGGAAAGAGAGAGCGACAGTTTGATTAATGATTGATAACGAATTAAAGGAAAAACCTGGTTTGAGGATTACCAACACTTTATGCTTGGTTTTTACTGACATTCATCTCAGTACATCATTTAGATGATCTTAAGAAGGTTCTAGGGTTCTTCATGAGCTTCTAGTGATTACTGAGGAGGTTTAAAGATCAAGATTTTAGCAGTCATTAAGAAAGTTCTAGTTGTCCTTTAGTTCTTTTTGGAGTCAATGAGGAGGTTCTAAGGTTCCTTTAGAAACTTCTATTGATTACTGATGGGGTTCACAGTTCTTCATGTGGTTCTAGTGATAACCGAAGAGGTTCTACAGATGGAGATTTTAGCAGTCATTAAGAAGGTTCTGGTGGTCCTTTGCTCTAAAGGTGGTAGTGGTCAGAAGAGGTTCTATGGTTCTACATTCTGGCAGTCAAAGTTCAAGGGGTCGTTAGATTAGGAGGTTTTAGGGTCAATGAGGAGGTTCGAGGTTCCTTTGGAAAGTTCTGCTGGTTATTGACAGGGTTCAGAGGGTCCTTTAAGCAGTTCTAGTGGTCATTGAAGAGGTTCTATGGGTCTATGATCTAGGATCACTCTGAAGGTTCAAGTGGTCCTTCAGAGACTCTAGGGGTTTAAGTGGTCACTGAAGAGGTTCTACAGATGGTTTAGGAGGTTTTAGCATGAACTGAGGTTCTACAGGTTAGGTGGATTCAGGGATCACCAAGAGGTTCCAGATGCCCTTTGGGAGGTTTTAACAGTCAAAGTTCTAGGGTAGGGTTGTAGGAGGTTTTAGGGATCAATGAGGGGTTCTAAGCTTCTAGTGGTCACTGAAGAGGTTCTTCCCAGTTCCAGTGACTATTCAGGATGCTGTAGCTGTCTTTCTAGTGGATTTAGGGGTCCTCAAGGTGGATAAACACCTATGGGAGTTTTTATTATTAGACAGTGTCCCCCACTATCAGCAAAATGTTTTGCTGTTGTGTCATTCATTATCAGCATGTAGTTTCCAAACCTTCACTATAAACCTGTAAAACCAACAGTGTCTTCATTAACACTCTCACTTCATTATAAATCATTAACGTCTCCTTCACACTTTATTCACACACATCTGTGGATGTGTAGTAAGATGCTACACTCCCACCACCATCCCTGAAGGCTGCAGTCCTGCAGAGAAAAAGGCTCCTGTCAACAGTGTTTAACACACCAGCAGGAGGTGAGATGAACGGCGTGGGAACAGACCTAAGCTTTATTTTACACAGTGCAGGCGAACCAACAGATTAACAGTAAAAAAAAAAAAAAACAGAGAGATGAAGATACACATGATTTTCCCTGTAGGGGAGGATGAAAACACTGGAGATTGTTGTGTAAAATTATTTTATAACTTGCTTCCTTAAAAAGAAGTGCTTACATAGCGATTATCAGGGGAACAATTAATGCTAGATTTGCTTAATTATCCCCATAGAACCACCTAAAAGGATTTCTAAATCCCTTGACTTCACCGAGGGCACAGAATGCTCCAGATAATAATTTAGTGAGTGTGTCATTTTTTACAGCTGAAAATCCATTGACACAATGTTTCAAAATTGTGTAGTAAACAAAGTAAAAATGCCAGTTTCTGGTTTCTGCTCCTGCTCCAAATTTGATAATCTCTGCTTTGTAAACTGAATATCTTTGGGATTTGGGCCGTTGGTTGGACAGAACAGGCACCTTAGATTCTGGGGAGTTGTGACTTCACCAGTTACTGACGGTACTGCATTTCCATAAACTGCAAGCAACAGAGGAAGAAGATAAGAAGATATTAGGAGTTTTAATCCATTATATGGGTCAGGATCCAAAAACACTACAGTTCCCATAATGCATCTCAGTAGCATTGGATTATATGCATAGAGGAGGGCTGCTTGACAGTATTTACTGCGGCATAAATTTAGATTTTGCCATTGTGTTTACACTGAGGCAGCTTGTACGGTCCTCTAACACCTCTGGTTATTGTGGCAATGTCGTAATCAATAAACAGGACTTTTTACTGTCAGTGTTGCTTTTTCAGTCAATGTGTCAGGGATTTGGATCAGCCAAAAACAAAGATTCCTGTCTGTATTTTTAAGTCAGTAAACAGTTTGTTAATGGATTTAATATTTATGTACATGAAAATTACTTGATGATTTTATACACATTGTCCCTCTCATAACGCCCGTACTTTTTAATGCAGACTGTTAAAAAGTGTAGTTTTAAATCAGAATAATTGAAAAAGAAAATATTCATTATCTGCAGCCCTGGATTTACTTGTGTAACATAAGCATCTTGAATTCTTTAAAAACTTCCTTATATAAGCTCCAGTCATATCTCCACACAGATCCAGTCATGAGCCAAACTTACTGACCTCTGACCTTCATGAAATGTGACAAAGAGGTTGCAAAAGGCCGCAAAGCACATCCTGTTTTAATCCCTGGCCTGACTTTGTTTTCACACTCGGCCGCCCTGCTGATACCGTCAGAGTTCTTCTGCTCAGCTGCTGCTTGTCCGACTCCCTCCCCTCCCTCCAACTGTCACACTGGAGTCGGTGACAAACTGCTCAGAGCTGCAGTGACGCATGGAGGGAGTGAAGAAGGAGCAGGAAGGAAGACAAGGGACAATTTGTGAAGGACATGTCAGGAGCGAGAAGGGAGATTTATAGAGAAAGAGGACAATAAGAGAGCAGAAAGAAAATGGTGCAGCAGGCTTGTTTTGTAATGAAAAAAGGAGTGTAGGATTTAAAAAGACAAAAACGCAGAGAGATAAGACAGGAACAGCGAGGCGCAGAGCTGGAGAAAATAATGAGCCAGGAAGCTCAGAGATAGCGAGGTAAGGGAAGGTGAGAGGCTGGAGGCTGGAGGCCAGCTCACAGCTCGTCTCAGCCAACAATAGGCAGATGGAGCGTGACGCTCTCCTCGGGCCCGTCCAAACGCTCACCGAACCACATAAATCACAGATTAACACTGGGCTTCTCTCCAACTGCCCCCACTGTACTAGAGCGCAGGGGCTTAACGCACAGGCGGCACCAAAGAATACTAATGGAGGAATAATAGGATGTTAACTAGGGCCCCATGTGTGTTTGTGTGGATAAGAGGGAAACTTTAAGAAAAGAAGATGCAGGATCATGTTCAGACAAGACGCTACAACCACTACCTGATGTTGAAAAAAGGATTAGGATTTGGCAAAAAGAGGATTGCAAGTGCTCCTCCTTACGTGAGGAGATTACCTGCTCGTCGAGTGTGGCTGACTTTTGGAATTTGATTAGTTTACCAGCCTTATATGGCTTGCAAGAGAGATGGAGGATCAGGAAGACTGAGACCACAAAAGAACAAGTCAGTAACAAGTGGAGCTGATTATACTGCAGCAATGACACTGTCCGTGTTTCTCTACTGAGGGTTGAATGTTTTGATTTTATTCTGTCATTGATTAAATTGGTTTTCTGTTGTCTTTATCTATGGTTTTATTTAATGGATATTTATTCCCTATGGTTTCATAATCATCAGTGGATGATTAGGACGGTAAAAATGTTTTAAAACTCACTGTCTTACTATAAATAGAAAGTGCCAAACACTTCTGTTGAGTCAATACTGGAGAAGATAATTTTCTTGGAGAGTCCTAATATCCAGATGTTCCACTTCTTGCTCTTGACTGCTTCTAAAAATCTAAGAAATTAAAGTTTATTTTAGAGTGTCTCGCACGCTGTAGATCATCACCAAATAAATAAAATGTCTAACGTGCATATAAACCAACTGCTGCAGAAAAAAAAAACTACACAAACAAAAGCAGACGACAAGATCCTTCTTATGACTGTGATTTATGCTGCAGACTTGACTCTAACCAGTTATTACTGTAAGTACAGCATGGGTGTGGCTGTTGTGTGCTTTAAGTGAAGAGTGAGAGATGACAGGAGTTTGGTTAAAGTGAGACTACAGTGTAAACATTTGAGAGAAGTTGTTGCATGAAGAGAATAAATTATAAATATCAATAAATGTCAATAAATCTGCTTTGAAGTCATCACATAAACATGCTCCTCAGGATCAGAGCTTGCTTGCAAATCCTCACGTTTTTAAGTTTTACACTGCAAAGATTAACTGCTAAAAGTGAATTTGGTGCATGTTAATGGTGGTGATTTGCCAAGATGTAACCGAATACAGGCTAAAATAAATGGGGCTCGAGCTGTAACAACAGAGTTCATGGCATCATTAAACCCTCTGTTAATTACTGAGGCTCAGGATGTCCCACTGACAATAAATGCATCTTATAACAACTGTTGTGCTACATTCAAGGTGCAATTCAGAGGTAAAATTTCACAATTTCTTCCAACATACAACCAATGACTTATTATTACTTGTTAAAACTAAAATTATAATATCAAAATTATTGGTTGTAATATGCAGCCTTAATATTAATGGACCTGTTTCAAATCATTTTGCTGCTACAACAATAAAAATTCATTCAGCCTTGCAGAAACATTCGCTCTGCGTCACGTCAAAATATCGCATGTGATCAGCCATTCATGTGACAGGCTCCATTTAACACAGAGACACAGATTCAGCATGATGTTCGCCCGTCGCTTGCTCCCTCCCTCTCTCCCTGAGCTCCTCGACCCTCTGCAGCCATCTCAGGTTTCTGTGCCACTGTGACAGACTTTATAAATAGCAATAAGCACCATACTGAGAATGTCGGCCATAAAAGGGGCTGGCTTCTGTCGAGGCACCTTGGGATGGCACAGTGGCCACAAACTGCAGCATGTGGTGCACCAGATTGAAACTTTACTTTGTTTGTGTGTGGGCCACATTGGCTGGTAAGATCCAAACCCATCTGGTGTGAAGACTGTTTTAACCAATAAGCAAATAAAACGGGTTAGAAACGTCCAAATGAGAGCTGGTAACCTGCCAAACTGAAGCCACATTAAATTTAAACCACAGCTGAAATTTAAAAATTATGATCTGGTGGCATGATACACGAGAAACACAAGCTCTGTTTTCTTTAACAGCTGCGAAACTATGAAGGTTTGTGACTGGTGTTGTAGTTCAGTTTGAAATGCACTACATTTCCCAGAATTCCCCTTTAAAATGCCCTGAGAACAGGTGTAAACTTGTGCATTCAGCTGTGTTATTAGCTGTGCACAAGCAGACAAAACAAAGTCCCAGAAATGCTAAAAGATACATTCATTTTTAGGTTAAATAGGGATTTAGGTGTATTCTCCCTTTAATTAGCCACCATCCACACAGGTTAGAGACACACAGAAAGCTATATGCTAAGTGCTGCTGCCTCTCATTCATTTTCTATGAGGGGAATTCAGTCTAAAAGCTTGTAAAGTGAAACTGCTACAACCGTGATTAGAAGATAATAAACTGCACTAAACTGCAGAGACAATGGCTGCACCCATGGCTGTAGGAGGGGGGTGGCAGCAGTTGTCCATCTCCCTGCGTTAGATTTAGTTAGACTGTTAGAGCACGGACAGATTTACAAAGAGACATAGTTAGAGGCATAGATGTGTTTTCATGCTTTCACCTGCAGTTCAAATTGATTAACATGATGACATACACTGTGATTTCAACCACCTCTGTTCTCTCCCTCCTCATTTCCTGTCACTGTCTGTCTCTATTGTTCACTTTAAACTCAACAAAATGCCCAAAAGAAACACAACTTTAAACTTCTCACAAGCAGCAGGATGACAGCTCTAATGTCGTGTTCATGTCATGACTGGGAAACAGTTTGGTGCTTTACACAAATACAGATGCCTCATATCAGCCAGGAGCTAGCTAAACTGTTATAAAGCACTATCATATGAATAACTCTTGAGTTGCCTGATGACATGAACGTGTGCAAGCTGCAAACATTGAATTTCTCCCATCTCTAACATTAATACTACATGACTTTAGTGTGGCACAGTGCAGCGTACAGCCTCTGAGATGCATATATTTACTCTAGAAAAAATAATTCCACTGTAATATTAAGAAAGTGAAATTAAAAATCAGTTTACGAGTTAAATAGGAAGAATATTAAAAGCAAACCATCTTTAATGAGTTGTTTTTGAAAGGTGGAGGGGTACGGAGCCCCATGTGAAGCAGGTCACACTCTATTGTTTGCACGAGAGTGTGTGAGTGCATATGTGTGTGTGTCTTTGTGATGAGTGGGACATGTTGGATCTGGGTCAGGCCAACCTCAGGAATCCCTGGCATCCACATTTCCCTCGCACATGTTTATACAGCAAATATGTGTCTTTTGTATGTGTCTGCATGTGATGGAGACTGAGGATCATCCAGAGAGGAGGAAGAGACTAAATCTCTCTGTTTTTTCTACCTTAAAATGCACACATAGACTAATTTTAGTGTCAAGGAGCACACGTGCACTTGATGGATGCTTCCACCGCCTCTTCCTCTGTGGATTTAAAAAAGAAAAGGAAACGCTCTAGGGCGACAAGCATCCACCACGCCCCAGGGAAAAGCAGAGGAAGAACATTCCTGCGACTTTTGGTGCTGAGAGCAACAAAAGCCAAAGAGCGCACGCCTCTAGTTTGGGGCGTCAAGAGAGCTGAGCGCATGTGAAACGTAAATATCAGTGTACAGGATCTGCTGTCTGTTGTACTGAGCTGAAAATCTACTTCCCCAGCTTCATCATGCAACAAACAACAATAGAACTAAATAAACCAAAAGGTCACTGAGTCCAAAACCAAGCATGCATGATCCAAAAAAAAGAAACAAATGAAATGTCAGAAACACAAACTGCCTTCGAGGGCACAGGAAAACTTCAGGTCTTGTGCACGAACCTTTGAACCCCCACCCACCCGTCCGAGTTTCTCCCATTACACCGTGAGAGGTCACCAGACCAACAGCTGTGTTTATCATGAGTTCCAGGACGCAGCAACAAGCAACAGCAACAACAAGCAGAGCTACTAATCACTGTCACAGAAAGAGAAACGCTGCTCGTCTGTAATGATGAAAGAAGAGAAACCTTTTATTTTAAAGCTAGGTCTCAATTACAGACCACTCGCTCTAAAACGAGCGTGTCAGCTGTTATATGGAGCTCGCCGAGTCTGGCTGGAAGTGAAGTGAACTTTTCCATTCTGACACGGCACATTTGAAATGATAAATGCGGCAGATTTACCACTGAAATTCTCAGGTTTGAAACAACTTGCCTCTGATTTCACACAGAAGAACTGTGACGCTAAAACACAGAAGCTAAAGCTACCTGTCCCTGATCCATATACATCTGAAAATAAAGCAGCAGAATTGCTCATGTTTTGCACGGTGGAGCTATTTAGCTCCTAGCTAGCTTCAAACACAACCCTTGGTTGGATGCTCACTACAGAAAGACATACTTGGACATGCAACATTGTAGTTGCAGTAGATTAATGCATTGGAGTTAATGATAAGGACATGGAAGTAATGCTACTGACAGTTACTCAGCATTATCTATGTAAAGTTTGCCAACATTAGCCACTGGTCAAAACCAGCTAACCAGTATGACTGTAGCAGAAAACCCTGAGTGCACTGATTTTGTTAGGATGTGTCTTATTGCTTATGAACTGAACGTGTAAGTTGTAGGACGAAAAGTATGTTACTACATCTTTCAAAAGCTTCACTTTGAAGGGTCTTCAGGGACTATTTGTTTACTAGAAGGTATTTCCAAAGAAAACAGTTTATAATGAGGTCTGAAGATTATTCAGAGACCAAGATGATAGGGTTTTTTTTTTTTTTTTAGTTTTTTTTGGAAAGATGCATCGCTGATAAATTTCCCAAATGTAATTTTTCAATGCAGTCAGACCATAAAAATGAACTCCCTAATATTGTATAATCATTTTAAAACCTTGATCTCAAACTTTCCCGCCTCGACTTGTAGCTGTTTTAACAAAATGACTGTTTAACTGATCTTATTTTAGCCTTATCCGTACTTTATTGTCCGTTATTCTTACTTACTTATATGGGTTTTATTTGCTGTTTTTTTATGTAGTCTTAGCATCATTGAAAATGAGGGCTATCCTCAATGTATCTCAGAGAATTAAAAACAGACACAGTATGGGTTTTAACATAAGAGCTAAAATAGATTCAGTCAGAACAGCGAGGGAGGAGGCGACAGGATGTTACTCCTCTGTAAACCAGAGTGATCTCCAGATGCTTTTAACCACAGAGAAGTGGGTTACCCAGTCACAAAGACATAAAACAGAACCAAGCATGAATCATATATAGACTATCTATTATTCACTTTTTCCTTCTTCTCTACTCAGCAGCTCAAGGTTGGTAGCTACTAAAAATAAAGTCAAAGGTTACGCAGCGAGAAACGAAGGAGAGAGGATTTTTAAAACGCTGAGAAAAGCTACTCTGCGAGGGAAAATAGCTGAGGTGTGGTTTTGTTGTGACTGAGGCTGTGGTCAGGGAGTTTTACTTCCTCAGCCGTGACTTCATCCTTAGGTCTCCTCGACATAGCAACGGCAAGCGAGGCGCACGATGTAAACAAGCACAAGTTAAACACAAGATACGTTTGTGTTTAGGCTGAAGGCGACAGAGAGGAGAGAATGAGCTGAGCATTTACCACACACTCTGTAAGGTTGTAGGCCTGAACTGTTAGTCTGGCATTTTCATCTGTTGACTTAGAAACACTAGACGTGAAAGGCCAAACAGATGCTTTATGACAAAGAAGAAAGAGACTAACTAATACTAACTCTAACGCATGTCCGAATCACCATGGATCAAGAACTGTAAAGGATGGAAAACTGGAAAAGCAAATTTACCGCAAACTTTAACCGAATTTGGAGAAAATTAGCAAAAGAAAACACAAATTAATGTTCATTTCTTTCAACTACTGTTATACAAATACCAGGAGTTTGTTTTATTAAGATAAGATAGATAGATTAGTGACTAGCTGGTGATCACAGTGGAGCATTTAGCAGCTACAGAGCCAGAGACTTCCCTCTGGAGGTGGTGGAGACCAAAAACAGAGCAAAAAGAAGGGCAGACAAGCAACAACAGACACATAACAATGTTCATCATAAAAAGTGACAGTATGCTAATATTGTGAAGGTTTATAATTCTTAAGATACTGAATATGGGGGGTTGCTGATACAAAAGTAGAGATAATTTGACAGAAAAAGTTACAAAAAGTGAAACAAAGACAGACACAGAAAGTAAACAGGGATCTGCAGTAACAGTGAGCTGCACTGCAGCTGATCTACGTCCTGTTTATTTCTCTCAGAACCACAGACCACCAGCCTCCTCCAGACCCTGACCCTGAGTACCGCATCAGAGTGTCTAATCTTCTTTGATTTTCTTCTGATATTCACATCTATTTTTCAGGAGTGTACTCCTACTCCTGATTCATGGCTCTATTTTTTTTTTTACTGAAAACAAATGGAAACACCGGAATCAAGTCAACACACTTGTATATAGACCACAGCTGCCCCTCTGTGCCCTTGTTTTGGACTCATAAAGTAGGGCATAACTGTCTCTGGCTGACTAATGTTGACCTGGCAGCGTTGTGAGGTGTGATGAAGGACTAAGTTTAATCTCAGCTGAGGTCTGGTTTCAGAGCTGTGAGGGGTCGTCTGTGTGTTCGGTGTGATCGCAGCAGGTCAACAAATGACACAGGGAAAGCTGGATAAAGCAGTTAATATACTTCTTTGTCTACATGAGATGTACTGTGATCAGATAAATATTTGGTTAAAATAAAGGTGATATGATCGGTTGATTGACACGAAGTAAATTGGCAACAATTCTGAGTTTTTGAGGCAAAAATGCAAATAAATAAATAAATTGATTCCAGCCTCTAAAATAAGAATATTTGTTGGTTTTCTTTGACTTATAATAATGACTTATATAATGCATGACTTATATAATAAACTGAATATCATTGGGTTTTGAATTGTTGGTCAGACAAAACAGTTAATTTAAATATATCAGCTCAGGTTCTGACAAACTGTGACGAGCATTTCTCCTGGTTTTCTGACATAATATAGACCAAACACTTCTTTAATTAATCAAAAATAAGAACAATTGTTAGTTGCAATCCTGTAGTTATAATAACAACTACTAACAGAAAGTTAAAAAAATATTATGAGGGACCAGGGACCCCTGAGATGAGATGAATTATAATTATTATTTTAACTGAATAGTGAAAATCTGGTTATTATGAGGTTATTATTTTCAGTCAAACAGGAACAGATGTGCCACTGTTTTATCTGTCTGGAGTCATCCCTACGCTTTAAAAGATTTTTTAAAATGATCTTTTTGGCTATAACACCATGGATCTGCAGATGCAAAAAGTTGCAGCTGGAGAAGAAACTGACATTCAGACTCAAAATGGAGAAACTGAAAATGGAAGTAGAGCTGAACTCTCAAAAATACTGATGTAGATACAGTATATTTCCCAACTATTTTGAATGTGTGATAAACATTATTAGTTACTAATCTTGATGTTTGCCATTTTTTCTGTCCTTTTTGTTCCTGTATCAGCAGCTTGACCCTTCTGATACATGAACCCAGCAGAAAACATCAAACATCTGTGGACTAAAAAAAAAAACATAAGATATTATATCACTTTGGAGAGAAACAACATACCGGAGGACACCGATGAAGCCTCACAGAGGTGAAACAGCCTCTACATGATTTACTGCAGACACATCAAATCTGGCAACCAGGAGCTGTGTAAACCAACTGAAAGCCTTCAAGCAGAAAGCCTGAGGAAAAGCTGACTGGCATTTTGCAGCAGCCTGGTCTTCATCTTCCATCCCAGAGCAGAGCCTTTCAAGGATCATTTCGGGGAATTAAAGGGCACAATGAGCTGCTGGCTGGGTCACCACAGCTCGGCATGGGTAAAGTGAGAAATGGTGTGGTGTGGCGTCACCGTGGAGGAGACTGCAGTGGTCATCAATCCACTGGTGCAGCAAGAGACGCTGCATTTTAACTGCTTTAATGCAGCTCATCTGCTGCTCAGAAATCTCCGTCTGGAGAGCAGGAGAACACTTGGAGAGGTTTGAAAAGAAAGAAAACATCTGACACACACCACATGACGACAGATCCTCACACCACCAGAACTCAAAGATGTTTGTTTTAATTCAAGATGGCTGATCATACGCACTGTTGTCCTGTCTCCCAGATGAAATCAGGATGCAGTCGTACAGTCCGTTGGCAGCGAGCATCCGCCATCATCTCTGCTCTAATATTAGAGCCTGTGAGTCCTGTGACTGAGATGTTGTGTGGTGGGTGACACGTGTATATGTGTGTGTGATTGTGAGTTTAAGTGGGCATGAACAGCGAATGCAGCTACATCAGGGCTGTTATCTCCACACACACACACGCAGAAGCATACATGCACTTCAAAACAGGAGAGGGGGGTCGCATCTGTTAGAGATTCCCCTGAGGTTGGAGAAACACATCAACAGAAACCAGTTTGCGAGGCTGCGTGGGTAAGGAGGGATGAGTGCAGGACGGGAACCAAATACCGAATTCAGTGAAGGAAAGACTTGCTATTATGGGGAATTTTTCATGTGTGCATCTTGTTTGCATGAGGTCTTGTTTACAGCTGATATTTTACACTAAATATGAGTTCAGCTACATTAATATTAATCAATTAAACTTTAATAGATAGTCCAGCGCCCCAAGAAGTAAAAACTGGAGGAGAGAGGATTTAGAAAGCAGTTGGGGAGAGCCTCTAGGTTTGTTATTAAGGCCCTGAGGACACAATCAATACTGTAGGCTCACTCTCATACATCAAAGTGAATTTTCAGCTTGAATATTTAAGATACGTTCAAGTGCAGAAAAACACTGGACTGAAAGGCCAAATTCATGTGACTGTTTGGAGCAACTAAGGCAGGATTTTAGACTGATGGTACTTTTTTTTAAATACCAACATTAATGTCTTTGTTTCATTAAAGCCATATTGTGTAACTGTTTTACCTTAAAGTAACAGTTTCAGGGAGAATGGAGCCTCTGTCATTCCCACTCTGCTTCCCGAACACTTGTTCTTCCTCTGTGTAACTTTGGTTTTTCAGGTACAATCTCCCTCTAACTGAGTGATAGTCAGCGTCTTAAACTGCTGGAATCAGGCCCAGAAAGTTCAAGAGTAAAGCTGAACTAAAGATCAGTTAAAAAGACTTAGAAGTCATTAAAAACCAAAATTATAAATGGAGTTTGGTGTGTTTGTTACAGCGACAGCACTTCCTGCTCTAGAAGCCAAGGATCATGGGTAACATACACCACTTGGTTGTGTTTAAGTTCAGCGAGTGGGACTATAAGCCCACATGTGATTGATAAACTTTGTTTTCTGTACATGAAAACGAGCTAACCACTCAGACTCAGAGATTAATTATCAGTCGTGGCTGCAGAGGGCGCTGCTGCTCAGCACAAATTACATCTTGTTGCTTTAAAGCAACAGAAAGATTCTCCTTGTTTCTCCTCAGTTTTCTGACACTTAATAAGCTAAATGGTTAATGAGTTAATCATGAAAATAATCAGCAGATTTTTCTCATGACTCCTTCCATATTAGCTCTAAAATAGTCCCAGATGAGTAAAGAAGTGTAGGTGTTGCTACAATGACTCTAATCTACAACATGTGATATGACACTTCCCTTTATGACAAAACTCTGCCTCACACCGTTCCCTAACAAGATTATGCTGTGAACAGGATTATCATTATCAATGACTTCTTCTTTTATGAATGCCGGATACGAAGGGAAACATGACTAATCTGTGCATAAGCTCTCAGGAAGCTACATCCTTCTCCTCCTTCTTCATACTAAGCAGCAGAGAGAAGCGTTTCCTCTGCTTTCCTGTGTGAGCGGGTGGTGTCACGGCTGTGATTTATGGCAACTGGTCACAGGGATCGCTGACGTGGAGCTCTGGTCTGCTCCATCCCCTCCTCCTTTCTCCCTCTTCTTCTCCTTCTATGTTTTAGGGATCCACTCAAACCACAACAACACACCTAAAACCTAGACTCCCCATCCAGTTTCTCAGAGTCATTCTAGCCGACCCCATCCCCACCCGTCCCTCCCACCAGCATGTACAAGTATTCGAGCCCCCGGGCCGCAAATGAGACACAGTTGGCAGAGCTGTGTGAACTTGAGCCCTGTCCGACTGCAGGAGATCAGAGGAGCTTTGTCTTCTGGGTTTTCTGAGGCTCTCCTCATGATTCTAATAAAAAAAAACTGTCTTAAAAACTCTGCAGTAAATCAGAGGTTAGGATTAAACAATTTAAGATGGAACATTAAAGTCGATTTAATCATTGATAAGGAGAAAATTCAATGTCAGCTATTCAGATAAGTGATTAATCGTTCGCTGTGAGCCCATCAGTGGTAGAAAGTACATTCACTTTACAAATTTAAGGTACTTGTACTTTACTTGAGTATATCTCATGCCACTTTACACTTATACTCCACTACATTTCAGAGGGAAATATTGTACTTTTTACTGTCAAACTGCACCTTATACTGCATTTCTGCTGCTTGCACCCTTGTACGTTTTATTCTATTTTCATTGTTAATTATTCTGCACAATGACAATGAAGTTCTTTAATCGTGAACTAGTTACAGCAGGACACTTTGTTATAGATTAAACTGCTCAACACTGTATACAAGTACAGCTTTTACAGCAACAATTAGTTAATTAGTTGACTGGTCGATTGGCAGGAAACAAATAGGCTAACAACGATGCAAACGACTGCTAGCATTAGCCTTAGCTATAGCTATGACACAGAAACATCCAGCCCCCTAAAATAATGTAGTATGAAATGCTCCTTCGCAATGGAAGTAACGCTGGATTAGGTGCTACTCTAGGCCATAAGCAGTAAGCTAGGTAGCGGAACATGCTAACGTTTGTAGCTCACAGTAGAGCAGACTGTTTTATCCACTCATTGCATTTTCATTTCTTGTATTTTTGAATTTGAGAAAAAAAACTCTAAAGTTTTTATTTACTAAGTCTTAGTTTTGCTGAGTATTTGCTTTTCGCAGGAAAGGTCAATTGTTCTACAATCATTTAAAAAGGGAAAAAGCCACAAATTCTCTGGTTCTAGTTTCAAAACTGCAAGAATACGCATTTATATCATTGTAAACTGAATATCATTAGGTTACAAGCAATTAGAAGACAGTGTTTTGGACTGAATAATCAGGAAAATACTCAGTAATGAAAATAATAATTATTTACAATCCTACATGTAAGCATTTCAACTCTGTTTACAGGCTGGAAACCCCAAACCGAGGTTACTTCTTTTTCTGAGTTTAATAGCAGAGGATGACTAATGATAGGGGCAAATCAAAAGCCAGTGGAGGAAGGTTTCTAGGCCAAAATCTACATTTCCAGGCTGGCTGCGATGTTGAAGCTGTGCCAAGAACATAACGTCAGCATGACTGGGGGAAGTTCGCAGGGCCAAAGGGAGTCCACGTCTCATGATTACTTCCACAGAGGAGCAACTCAAAACCCTGACTGCCAGGCAACAAGAAGCCTGGAAAAAGTTAGTATGGTGGCACAGCAGGGAAAAAAAGGAGTTATAATGTACACAATCGTTTAGAGAGAAATGCAGAGGTTTTCTTGCCTGCAACACACAAAAAGTGAATTGTTTCAGCGAAGGAAGCCAGTGCCACTCCTATTGTGAGCCACAAACAGAGAGTCTTTGAACATGTCATGTCTTGGAGAGGCTTGGTTTGACTCCAGCACTCACCAAGTAAGTAAGAAAGGAAGCCGCTAGCTGTGTTTCCACAAAAAAACTCCAGCTTTGGTCTTTTCTGCTTTGACTGTAGCATTGAGTTGAGAAACACCAGTGGGCATGAAAACAGAGTCTGATTAAGTGGCGTAATTTTGCTGGCTGACTGGTTTCAGGGGGTATGAGGGATGACAGGGAGGATGAGGTCAGGAGGGATAAGTGTGTGTGTTAAGGGGGGGCTGGTGTTGAGGATTTGGTCGGCCTAAATGCATTAGAGGCAAAACCTGCTCTTCTCCTCTTCTTTTTTGACAGGAATGAGACTCGGAGCTCTCAGAAAGGAGTCAGAGAGAAAGAATGTGTCTGTTTATCTAACGCCCCTGCCTTTTTCGGCGTCTAGCATTCCTGATAACGTCACATGTTGATCAACCCTGCTGCGTGCTGGAGCTCTCCGAAGAAGGCCTGCGACCAAAACATTGCTTTGTTTTTCATCTTAGATCTCTTTTAGGTGGGTGGATTTTTGCTCCAGGACAATATAAGCTTGTTGAGCATTTCAATAAACACTATAAAGAAGAATTAAGCTGCGTTTCTATAGTACCAAAATACAGCTTCAAAGTTGACAACCATGACTAAGAAACATGGACAGGATGGTTCCTCCCTCCTGAGCAAGCAGCATTAAGCAAACTACTATGTATTTAAAGAAAAAAGCCTCATGATTTTACCACTGTAAAGCATTTTAAGATCCCAATATCACTGCCACAGTGGTTGTTTTGTGAGATAAATGATGTTTTCTCGTCTTAACTTGATAACAAACTGAATATCTTTGGGTTTCGGAGTGTTCGTCAGGTAAAACAAGCCTTGTTGTGTTCTAGTGAATTGTGAAGGACATTTTTCACTGTTTTCTTATGATTTATAGACTAAATGATTAGAGCTTTCAGAATTGATTAATCTGCAATCGAGTTCTCCTTCAAGAGAGACCAGGATCATGACTGTAACCAAACGCAGCTATTTTATTACCTCTGCCAAGAAGGTCATGTTTTCCCCTGTATCTGTCTGTTTGTTTGTTTATTTGTCTGAGCCAATTTGCATCAAACTTGGTGGAGGGTTAACGTGTGGACCAGGGCCGAACCCATTAAATTTTCGTGCGGATACAGGTTTGTTTTATCCTCTTCCTCAACGCTACAAGACAGGGCTTTTTTCTAGATTTTCGCCAGTTTCTCAGGAAATAACATTTTAGATCTTGATGTAAAAAATCAGATGTTTGGCCTTGACATTATTGGGTTTGTGCTTCTTATTGGATTGCTATTAAAGCTACAATGATAAATCCACAAAACCAAAACATCAGCAAATACCAGATTACTGCAGCTCAATTTATGTGTCGACTGAAAAGTATCAAGAAAATGACAAGGACAAGTTGTCAAGAGGAAATAAAGCTAAAGAATCCATACCAAGATTGTCGATTGTCTGAAAATGGCAGTATCCATTGGTCTATACTGTAGTTACATACAGTACAGTACAGACACCCACACATGCAGAGAGCGAGCACCATGACAGCATGGAGCTTCGCAGTGATAAAAAGCTGCTGCAGACGTTCCTCCCTCCATCCAACGCTCTTCACATGAAGTAGAAATGAGGGGGGGAGGGCTGCCAATGAGCAGAAAGTCACCTTCTACCAGTAACACACAGGTCAAGGGGAGGTGTGATGGTGCACTGCATAAAGCTGATTTACATGTGTCATAATTCATCACGTATAACTGTACAACCAGCCTTTATTGGCATACAAGGCCCACAGTCTTATAAAAGCAAGATAAATAATTATAATGAGACAAACAACACTACAAAAAACATCCAGAAATAAAGAAAACCAACTCAAACCACTTTCACAACCAGATCTTCAGACTTTCATCGAGCTAGAATGAAATTATAAAATGACTGGTGACAGCATTTACTATGTAATACTGGGGAAATCAGAGCATGCTAGCCTAATTAAATTGTGTTTTCCAGGCTTTTGGGACCAAACTAGCAAACCTATACACATCAAAATCAAACAACCACCAGCATATTTCAGGGTTTTGTTGGGATGTGTCACTGGAAATGGTCTGTTCAGTACAAGAGGAGGTTGATTTCCTAATATCAGGTGCACAATTGTACCAATTAAATGTTCTCTGAGCCAAAGGTTCACCTACAAAACAGCAGGGATGTGTGAGAAACCATCAGCTGGAGAAGCAGAGTTACAGCTCTGCAGCAGCCTGTATCTGCGCTGCTGAAGTGCTCTTTAGCAACAAACCGAACCCCTACACCAGAAGGAGATAAATCCTGCAGGTATCGGTTTGGTAATAATGCGGTTGGAGCTGCACCAGCTTTCCAGTCAGGTCTGCCTTTAGTTGTCGTACAGCATATGGGCCATTTTTCACCCTGCGCACCACCACTGGCTGGTGTCTGGTAATGGAGACCACAGCTCCAGTGCAGCATTTCCAGGGATCTCAGCTGGTCTGGACCCGCCTGTTAGAGATGCAGACAACCCTGCTTTTTTTTTTTTTTTTTTTTGTGGAGGAATTAGTACAGTGGGTTGCCAGGGGTGACAAACATCCTGTTTTCTCAGATTTTGGTGGGAGGAATCTGACACGATGCGTTACAGCAGCTGTTGAATCTAATTTTTTCACTGTCCAAACACAGAATCATTATAATTGAAGACAACATAATAAATATTCACCTTAATTCTACTCACTCATGACCCATTTTATTTATTTCTATCGCCCAGGATACTCACATTTCTCTGTTAGTGTCAGCTTCTCCTCGAAATTATTTCCCAGCTCCTTATAATCCATTGTCTCCATTCAGGCGGATCGCAGTCCCTTTCCAGTTGCTGTCATTCCTCAGAGTCGCTCAGAGCACAGGAGATGAAACTCCCGGTACAGATCGCCCAAACACGCCCTTTGTAAATCCAACCGGAATAGAAGAGGAGAGGAAAAAAAGTGAGCGAAAAAAAATGATGTGGAAATAAAACAGGATCCGACTGAAAAACAGAGAGGAATGTTTGAAATGTTGAAATAAAAGTCAACTGGTGTCAACGTCTTGTTAAAATTAGAGACTCGGTTCAGTCCAGTGGGTCTATAGGTCTTTACTGGAAAACGTACAGTGTGAGAATAAAAAGGCTCAGTGAGTCCTGTCACATAAGTGGAATTAGAAAGAATGGGGACGCACACTTCCGGTCAGAGCTTTCAAAAATAAAATAAAAGCGTACCCATCTTACCTGCAGCAAAAGATATCAGCTTTGGTAGATCACAATCTCAACACACTACACAAAATTATTATTACAGTCATTTATTATTCAAGATTTTGCCCCAGATTTTCTTTATGACACAGTGGAAGAGCCACAGTGTCATTTAATTGAAACTCATACTGACATTTGTTTATGGCTTGATGTTCTCTGTCTTTAGGTGGAACATTAGAGAGAGCATAGGAATAGATATTTTATATTTTTACCCCATTTGCTAAATGTAATTTAATTATTTTCTATTCATCTCTATTACCATATTTAACTGTTATTTATGTTGTTTATTTTGTATTTATACTGCATACACTGGTATAGCATATTACCCCACCTTTTTTCCCACAATTTTTGAATTGCAAAAAAAAACAAACAAACAAACAAACAAAAAAACCCCCAATAACAATTAGGTATTATTTCCCTTACAAACAATTCATATCAAGAGTATTTCCTAATGTATCTAATAAAAATGGCAATATTAACACCACCCAAAACACAGGAATTAAAAACAAACAAACAAGGGAATAAATACCATCTTTTCCACAAACCATCTTAGTAACTGGATTAATGATTTTCATAAATATTTTGTTGAAATTATGAATCTTTTATTTCACATTATGTCCCTCCACTATGTACTCTTTATTGAATTAAGTAACTGGTAATCTTTTTAATCATAATCATTAGTAATCACTTTGGACTTTGTTTAGATCAAAATAGTTTTTAAAAACAGTATAAAAAACGTTTAATTTTAAACATTACGTTTTTTTTTTTAAGTATTTTATTCTGAAGGCACACCTGCTTGATTTCCGGTTGTAGTCTCTATAACTTGACTCCGCCGATCGCAGCGAAAAACCGCATGCCGGACAACCGGACTGTACCAACTGTTTCACAAGGGAAGAAACTCTTTCACCCAGCGAACACCAGGCTAAATAATCGATCGAAGACATATTCAAAACGTGAAACAATACATTTATTTGCGGTGAAACCTCTGTCATCGCCTTTAGCTGCAATAACAGGACAGAGATGCCCCCTTTAACTCTTAAACCCCGTGAATGGTTTGATCCATCAGATGATTTCCAGCAGCTGAAAACGGCCTGGAGTGAGGTGAGCGGTCTTAACGGCGAATTAAACCGGCTGTCTGTGTAATTACAGCAGTTAGGAACGTGTTAATTAACTGTACAAGGTATTGTTTTTACCTCAGGAATAAGATATCCAACAGTGGTTTAAAGTAACTAAGTACATTCACTCAAGTACCGTACCTAACTACAGCTGAGGTAGTTGAATATTCCATTACATATCACTTTGTAGTGTAACTCTACATTTCAGGGGGAAATATTGTACTTTTTACTCCACTATGAGTATTTGACAACTTCAGTTACTTGTTACTTTACAATTTAACATTTTTGAATACAAAACATATAAAGATTTTATAAAATATGAGGCTTTAATACAGATTAAAATTTTTTAAAATGATGAGCTCGTAATTTTTAATGCAAAGATATCAAACACATCGTCAAATTTGAGGATTTACTTCTGTTCCTTTTAATTATTTTGGTATCAAATATTATTTTTACATCATTTTTAGGCCTGGACTTCTGGTTGGATCAAACAAGCACTGTGAAGGTGTCACTGGTTAAATGCAATGAAAATATTAATTTCATAAAGATGCAATGGGCCTTGATTTACCACAGGAAAACAGAAATCTCACTGGAATATTACTGAAATACTAATAACACACCTAGGTTCCTACAAACCTATCAATGAATAAACAAATGAGCCTAGAAAATGTTGCACACTAGCTGCTTAAACCACATTTCTCCTGTATAAATACCGACAGTGTATTATCTGCCTGTGTGCTCGTCAGAGTATTGGTGATGACAAGCTGATTAAGAATTGATACGACCTTCCTGCCACTGCCGGAGACAGAGGAGGTCCAGGGGGAAATCTACCACCTGGGCTTGTGTATGTGATGGAACGAGAAGCAGCAGGAGGAAGACGGAGGAAACAAGCTCTAACCTATTATGAAACGCATATCACAACATGGTAGCTTTAAGCACTGTTTTATTGATCAAAAATACAGTTTGTCATTCTGGGAACACTTGCAGTAAATATGACAGTTAATGGATAATTTGGATATTGCCAAGACACGTTTACGTCAGTGATTATAGCGTGTCTACTGCAGGGCTGAGGAGGAGTGTCATTCATTTTTAAATAGAGGCCATTTTATAAATAGTCTGACCAGAAGCACACCCCTCATGCTTTTTTTTTTTGGTCATTTACATTAAAAATTCTGATTAATTATAGATGATCATTTTTTTCTTGAATGTGCAGGATTTAAAAGGAGGTGCTGAGTACAAAAATGTGTTAAAAACTGCCCTTTTTAAAGCTCTTTTTTTAGATCAGGATAGAAAACATACAATGATGCTAAAGGGCCAAATGTATGTGAGTGTTACCAGAGAGATAAAATATGCATGACCCACTTAGCTTGGTGAAGACACTAAGGACTTCATAGACTTCAGGACTCCAAACACTAGGGTTGCGGCTGATACTAGAGACTTCGATCATTCGCTGTGGTTAGCCCAACTTTTTTTTTCTCTCTTATTCAGCCTCAAAATTGAACTTTATAACTTCAGTGTCAGGACAAGCAAAGTTACAGCTCAGTTACCCTTCAAAAGAAAACATCAGCAGACTTCTGACTGAGCAGATAATGGCTGATGTGTTCCTCTAAACATGCTCCACGGAGGCTAAAGATAGAATCGCTGCCGATCAATCCTCTGGCCGCAGCTGCAAAACACCAAAGGAAAGAGAAGCGGCTCCATCGGGGACTAATGGATGGATGGATCTGAGCTGCTGGTGCCTGTGAACCAGCGAACAGCTCTG
Source organism: Lates calcarifer (assembly GCF_001640805.2). NCBI lineage: Eukaryota > Metazoa > Chordata > Actinopteri > Centropomidae > Lates > Lates calcarifer. The sequence goes on along the minus strand of NC_066835.1, from coordinate 17,396,526 downwards.
TTGTTGAGTCTGGAGTCTCTTGTTAGAAATGATTTGTTGATGCAAGTTAATGGGATTTGGAAATGCAATGCAGCGATAGGTCGTGGGGGGAAAGAGCAGGCGTTCAATAAATCCTGCATATCGTGTTCATCTGCATCGCAACCTTTTACAACACACACCAGACCAATAGACTACCATTTCCATATTACAGTAATCCATGTCTACCACTGCATATCTTGATTTTCCATCTATTTCTCCTGAAAAGAATCAGACATCAGACAGGTTGAGACGCCCTTAAGACACCAAACACTCTGTAAACCCGTGTTTTTCCTAGAAAATATGGCTGCTGAAATCATGAGTTAAAGAACAGAGAGGGCATGGGGTGTATTTTCAAGGTTATAACCTCATAAATAAATAAATGAACTAATTTATCGGAGCGGATCTTGATCAGTGAAGGGACTCTTTGTTGCACTGGTGAGACACAGATGCCAGTGAAGCGATAAACAGACTCCAGAGTTCCCTCCAGGTTCCCTGAAGCTGCACCGCTAGCATGGCTACAAATGAAAATATGATGGACAAACGTGTCTTTCTACGGTTATTCTATTACACCCTCATGTTCTGACTCTCAGGGATTCTATAAATGCACCATGTGTCTTTAAACATTTTGCACAAGGCTCTTGAAATTGCAGCAGAACCAATTCTGCCTGCAATCTACTGATGTATTGCCAAGCAACAGGCGTAAGCTCACATTGACATGTAGGCAGCATCACTCACAGACTGTTATTAATGTAATTTAGAGACAAATCTAACCTAGTATACCTGTTGAGAGCACCTAGATGCACGATTAAGGATTTTTAATAAGCGAAGATTGAGCGACTGGTTCAATCTGTGAACAAAGGGCTTTCTCAATGGGACTTCCTTTGAGGTTGTGCGTGCCCATACTCGCCTGCACCTCTCAGACATGTGGCGGTGCAGCAGAGAGCCTCCCATAAACCCACAGAGGCATGTAGTTAATTTCCCCCTCCTACACAGTACCACAAAAGCACTACAAAAAAAAACTAACTCTTAACACAAAAACCCTGCAGTTACACTTAAAACATTTGTCTGGATCCTCCCTGTGCGTTTGACCGGGCAGGGGAGTTATAAAACGCTCTTCTCATTGTAAAAACCCCGGAGTACACAATGCTTTGGTTTTACAGGGCGAGTACACATATTTGGAGAGCACACTGCTGAAGTCAGAGTCTGAATATAACTACAGCTGCTACAGTGTGGGAGTCAGGCATGTCTGCAGTTGTTCTTATTGAAAGCAGAGCAGAGAAGAAAAAAAAACATCTCCAACTGATTTTTGTTATGAACAGATGACCCTGTTGACATCCCCTCTCTTTGCAGATGGAAATAAGCAAAGGGTGTAAATATCAACTCGTTGGCACCATGTTGTTCTGTTCAGTTATTTCCAGGGAGCAGATTCGTCTCCCTGAAATTAATTTCCATGTTAGCAGCTGCAAAAGTCACGTCAGTGTTTGTATCAGCTTTCCAGAGCGAAATTTTTTCTTGAAGCACAAGTTCAACATGTTGGGAGATTTGTTTATTCAAGAAAAGAAGACTCACAAAACTCTCATATCTGTGTGGTAAATACGAAGCTAAAGCTAGCACGATGTTAGCATAGCCTAGCATATAGAACTGAAACAGCTAGCCTGGGTGTTATCAGCAACTCCAATCAACAGGTTATATCTTTTAAGGCAATGAGAATGTCAGTGAGATAAAATGACATGCATCATTGTTTCTTGTATATGAAGGCATTTTAAACTCCACTTAGGAGCAGGACAGTATGCTACCAACAGTGAAAACTGCTATATAGAGAACTAATTAGAACGTATACATATACATTGAATTGAAACCTTTGAATAAATGCTGGCTATAAAAAGTATCTAAAATAGCTTTGATTTCAAGAAAACCTAAAGGATTGCACTTTTTTTGTCTAACCTGGGGGCAGTAGAAACAAGTCATGAATACATTTACATATCATAATCTTTAAGTTGATATGAATTTGTTAGCAAATAGTTAAATTATTTAAACATCCAGCAGTTATTGATTGACATAATCATTCATTTAGAGTCGAGTTTCTGGCCTCCTGGTGAATGTTAGTCCAATACTTCTCAGTTTTAGCTCTACCAATGCCCGAGGGAAATATCTGTCTTTTTAGCTGCTCCATTATGCTCACCAGCTAGTCTCTAACTGTGTGTGTCAGCTGTTTGGTGTTGGGCAGGTAGTGTACAGTGGGTGTTTAGAGCCCTTTTTTCTGAAAACGATGCTGTGAGAGCAGCGAGGGTGAACCATAAGAACAGATTTGCGAGCTGGGTAACGAGCTCAGTGCTAAAAATCGTAGTGCTGAGCGTAGCTGCAGATTTAAGTGATCATCCTCACTATGAGAGAGCCCTTACACATTTATTAAAATCTCTTTTGTGTTAATCAATATTCTCATCTAACTCTTTGCCAGAAAGAACCCAAAAAGTTGAACTTGTGCTTCAAAACAACACAGACGTGGGGTCAATAAAGTGCAAAAGCCACTGTACTAACAATATAACATCTGATACAGGGAGTGACTGATGTTTCCATTTGTCGTTTGGGTTAAACACCAGCCCTGCCTCATGCCCAGTCAGTCACATTGCTCACATAGAGAGTCACACTCCACCCCTCTGCCTGCCCTCCAGCAGTTGGCACAGTGGTGTCATCTCAAGCTCTCAGCTGTTGCTGTGGCGTACCACCGACTGGACCAGCAGCTGTCGGGAACTGCAGCAACACTTAACTGCTATATCATCTCCAGATTAGAGCATCAGGAAACTAGGGTGAGGATGAAACGTATGGCTTTTCGAGTGTTTTGTTGTTCCCTTACATCACTGCTTTGGATAAACACTGAATATGAATCATCTTCAAAAATATCTCACCAGTCTTACATCTCATTGGCCTACTTAAGATATGGAAATAGGGACTAAATGGTTGCAAACATTTAATTTTCATCCTTCCTTCTTAGCAAATACTGACCTAAAAAAAACAAACATCAGAGCTCATGAACTCATGTACATTTAAACATGGAGACACATACCTTGCATAGAGGTATTTTGACAGGGATAATCAGTTTGTGTGTGTGTGGAGAATTTAGTTTTTGCAGTTTTTCCCTTGAGAGTCTCACACAGGAATCCACACTCTGGAGTCGTTGTAAAAGAAGGACTGCTTTGACAAAATCTGAGGATCATAGAAACCTGAAAAAAGAAAGAGAAAGTCCAGTTATTATTACATTATACAAATAATCCACTGTAAATCACTAACATTAGGAATGCGTTTGTCAAAGTTAAGGTTAAGGCCATTTTCTCCTTCAATAGAGTGTTTATAAATGAATAACCTGAGCCTCTGCCACCAAAATGATTCCTAATTTTGTCTGAAACTGTAAATGAGGATGAACTCTATGCAATAGGACAGCTACCAGTTGCAGGGGAGTTTCTTTCCTCTCTTGCTCCAGGCGATAAGAGACAGAGATTAATGTTAAATGAGCGAAAGCCTGGTCTCCTGCTGAAATCCCCAAACGTCAGGGGCATTCCCCGTTTAAATGTGTCACCGCTTTGTGTAATGGGAGCTTTTATCTGTTCGGCTCCAGGCTAGCTACTTCTGTTAACCTGCCTCTCAATATCACTCATTGGCTTCAAATGGCACATTTTATTTTTATTTTATTTATTTTATTTTAAATATTTCTGAACCTGTGTGGCACTTTTATTTATGTAAAGGATCTGAATACAACAAACAGTTGGAGGCAGCAGTTTTCAAGCTGCTCCTGTGTTCTGCTTGGTAAAATTGCCGTTTTTGTCAATGGAGTTTGGTAGCTATTTATAGTGATGTTTCTGGTTAAACTAAAAGAATCTTAATCTTGAATAAAAAGGTCTGTCTCTGTAGGAATCCTATCCATAATGTTGTTAGACACAATAACAATCTGAGCCTGTCAGTGGGAAAAACAAGCACTTTAGTGGACGTACTTTAAAGCAGACAAATGCCTGGTTGGTTTAGATTGCAGCAGCTGTTCGTGGTGGCTGGGTATCCTGTTGTCATTGCTCAATACTGCGCTTATTCCACAGATTTTTGTCCTTATCAATCATTTACACCCAAAAACATGGGAAAATAAAGCCCACATGCATGAATACCAGAGTTAGCTATTTAAAATAAAGGTGGAAATGACTGATGTGAATACTTGTGTTCAACATCTATGATGAGTTGTGCAAAAATGTCAAAATCTAAATGAATTACAAGAGCATGGCTTTTTATCCAGCCTCTTCCCTGACTCAAGGATAGTCTAAATAACATGTAAACACTTATTATTACCAAACATGAAAGCTCATTCTGCTCATAAGGAACAGGACTGCTAATATGTAGAGAAACAGTGAAGTGGGACCGACATAGTTGAAGGAAAAAAATCCCTGAGGCAGATTCCAGGAGTTACTTTATGATGAAATGTTGTCATTAAATTTTTACATGCACCTACTTTTCCTTACACTGCCTCATTTACATAAACCTCAGTCAGCAATTTCCACCATTTCCCTACACTCCTTCCTTCAGTCGGGATGCAAATTCACTGCAAATCTAATCCCAAATTATTTATGTAAAGCTGTTTAAATTAGCATGTGACGACAGCGAGCAAAGTAGAGTGTGACCGCCTCACGGCAGAGGTCAGTATCAGAGTCTGGAAGAAAACACTAGATACCAAAAGATGGTGTTTATTGTGTTTTATGGAGCCAAAAGATGTAGTTATTAAAAGAAAAAGAGAAAAAAACGACAACTTAAGTGTCCTTTTTAAAAAAATGAATTTATGTTTTCTGTAGTGGATTTGTTTTTTTTTAGGCATTACCTGGACCTGGTCTCATTTCGGCCCGTGAGCATTGGGGTAATCTTTCAGTTCTGGATGCAAAAGCAGCAGTGGGCATGGGATGCTTGGATGCACCGTCATAACTCCCTATATCATACTGTCCGGGGCCTGGCAAGGGTGGATCCTTAGGAACAATCAGAGGAGGTGCTGATATTGCCAAATAGTAACCCCTCCTTGAAACACAGTTAACAGAATGTTTAGCCTATCAAAAAGAAATAACTGTATAGCACACACTCCAAGCCATAAATATTGTGTGTTTACTCACGGTAGGATGGTCCTCTTCACCGGTGCTGGGGCCTGATGGGGACTGTAGGCCCCTGGACCAGGCACATGGTTGTTCACTGGAGCAGGAATTCTCTGAGTTTTTGATCTGAAGGGGGACATGACTGTCTTGGAGCTGTGCTGGATTAAGTGGCTGTTCACATCATAGTGGCCTGTAACAAATTTATTATGGAATATTAAGGAACTTAAAGTAAAGAAAGAGCAGCAGAATTATATTTTATGTAAATAGAGAGAGGTAATTACATGGTGACGGGACGTTTTTGTTTGGGCAAAATGAGTCACGTCCAGTTTTTGAAAGGAAAGCTGATGTACCAACCACTGCTGAGATTCTCTCTCTGCTAACACAGCTGACCTGTTGTAGAGAGAGGACACAAGAAGCTGCATGTTAACTACAGGACACACAACACAGACAGAAACTTTAAAAGCAACTTGCAAAGTTCACATACATACATCATATTGATTTGGAGCTGGAGTTTTATGCTTGGGACCGTCCAGCTGCACAGCCACAGGCAGCCTGAACACCCTGGAGACTCCAGTGTTGAAGTCATGCTTGTTTATAAATGAGCTCTGTATGTTGTATACATTTGGTCCTGGGGTGGCTCTCTGTGGGTCACTGTAACTCCTAGCAGCCTGGTGGAGAAGGTATGATATGATGGGATAAGGCCATTTTAATGCACTGGGGGCTGGAATTTAAACTCTGCGTCATTTTCTGGGGGGGATTTAGGGGGGTTTCAGCAACCTGGGGTCATTTATAGTCTATGGGAGGAGATAATAATTAAACAAAATATCTCAAGTATCAAACAAAAGCTAAATTGACAGCAAATTAAATTAATTTAAAACCAAAATAATTACATTAAAAAAGGCAAACTCTACAGTAAAACACACATAACAGAAAACAACACAACAACTGAATAAAAAACAGTCATTGTTAATTATTAGGCCAGCTCCGTCAGTCCCTAAAATCAGTGCAAATGAGTAGGTGACCTCCTGACCTTCGATGCAACAAAGCCGGTGGTGCCTTTCTTTGAGAAAGAGGGACTTTTAACTTCAGCACTGGAAATACAACCATAGCTTCCCGGTCCTGGATTGTCATTCTGAAACAAATATACATCATTATGTCCATGTTTAGACCTTTTAATTGCTTATTAACCGCTGATGTAAGAAGAAATAAAAACCCTACCAGACAGAATTGAGAAGGAAATCGCTTAGCTTGACATGAAAACCCCTTCTTGTCTTGATTTGTTATCACCACTCTTTGATATTTTGTTGGTATGGAGGGTGCAGCAGAAATCTTATCTGCTGTAACATCAAAAGAACAATTAAGTCACATTACATCTTTGTTTTTTGTTTTTGTTTTTTTTTACTTAAAATAAAATTTAAGTTTTATTTAGACTCACTTTTATTGAATCCTCGGTACATGTTGCCCATGGTTCATTGGGAAAACTCGTAGAAAGTTACTGAAGAAGTTAGTAAATCTGAAGCGCGCAGGTCGTGTTGCCATGGCGACGTAAAAACAGGAGCGTGATTCGATCCCGTGTTGCCAGGTTGGGCATTACGGTAGGCTACTTTAAAACAAGAAAGGCAAAAAACATTCACAACTTGATTAAATCTGACCGTACAGGCATTATACGAATATTTTTAAGTTCAGCGCGGCTTACGCTTTCGGGTGATATCGCTATCTCTGATGTCCATCGCGCATAAACGTCCAGAAATTATTGAAACGACACGTTCCTGCAGAACTTCCCTGTGAATTAACACATTTTTAAGTTTTCTTGTGTACCTAAGGAATCCAGTGGTAGTTGTTAGCACATGCAATGGTACATAGCAAACAGCAACTGCTAATTACTCATTCGGCATAGTTAATTTTACAACATGTAAATGAATATAGGCTAAAAATGAGAAGTGGGTGTCAACTTATAGGCCACAGCACCTCACTCACAATCCACGGCAGCATTATACCATTACATCTAAGCATATAAGTGAAGACTTTTAACGTAAAACTGAGCAAGAAAACATCTCCTGACTTGAAACTAAGAATTTTATTGCTTTTACAACTACTGTAGTGTAAGGATTAGGCTACTTCTTGTCGGCCAAACCTGGCAACGCTTCTTCGACCCGCCGTCCTCTCGCGGTCCTTCAGCGGCATCTGTCGGTAAAACGGCACTCCATCGGGCGCTTTATACGAACCAACCCGCCGCTGTTTTGTTTCCAGATACCTCGATCCATCATGGCGATGCACGCGAAAGCGACTCCACCGCAGATCCCGGACACCCGCCGGGAGCTCGCTGAGCTGGTGAAGAGGAAACAAGAGCTTGCTGTAAGTCAACATTACCGCCGTTTTGTTAAAGATAAACATGGCATGAAGTGTTTTATCATATAGCATTACAGCTAACCGTAACTTTAACGTTAGCCTGGCACTGGAAACGCTGCTAGCCGAGGCCTTGCTAAGTGCGAAGCTAGCGATGCTAACGTTAGCAAATCTGTCGGTTTGCATCCTCACAGTCCGCTCCGGTGTGGATACCTTTTCGGATATAAATGTTTTGTATATATTTGTAAGCAGTAGCTTTCTGTTTGGCTGGAAGTCGCTGTTGTATCGTTGTTGGCCGAGCACAACGGTTGATTAGCTAGCAGAGCTACACGCTAACCACCGCCCGGTTAGGCTGAGATCTCGCGTTGTCTTAGCTTCACGGGTGTCCATAGTTTGTTTGGAAAGCGCCACAGGGAAAATGCCTGGCCAGATAGAAACTGTTCACCAGCTCCCAGTAATTTATTAATTCATATTAATTAAACCTGTCTCAGCTTCTAATCAGGTATTTGTCTCAACAGCCTTGACAACAACGGCGAGTCTTTAACTTCAGGCAGCTAATTAGAAACACCTCGTACACCTGCTTGTTCATGCAATTATCCAATCAGACCTAACATGCTTAATTAAAAGCTGTTATTATTAAACTAACGGAAGTTTTTCAGGAGGTGGCAATTATTATACAACAAATTTGCATCATATATTATCCAGTATTGAAAAGGGCAGAATTGCACAATACAAGAAACTAGATCCAACATTGCTGCAACATTAATTCAAGCTCGATTTTGGTTTCTCTATTATCCTAGGAGACACTGGTGAATTTGGAAAGACAAATATATGCATTTGAAGGCAGCTACCTAGAAGACACCCAGATGTATGGCAACATCATCAGAGGATGGGACCGATACCTCACCAACCAAAAGTAAGATCACATATGAAACTCCCAGTGCTCTCTGCATGTCTGTTTTTAAAGCATATTGTGTTGGAAACCAGACAAGGATTTACCAGACAGTCAATATAAAAGTTAAAATCAAGCATGGAGTGGCATCTTTGAGCTGTTTCTGCCCAAAAATAGTTCTCACTTAGTTTTGTATTTTCTGCAGGAACTCTAATAGTAAGACTGATAGGAGGAATAGGAAATTCAAGGAAGCAGAGCGTTTATTCAGCAAGTCGTCTGTCACATCAGTTGCAGTAAGTCTTTCTCTCTCACTGCACTATTTCACACTATGTTTTAGTTTGTAATTTTCTGCAGGATAAAAATAAACTCTGATAATGTATCTGTGCTCTGTTGATAGGCAGTGTGTGCACTTGGTGGGATACCGGATCACATGAATGAAAAGCGTGAGTTGTTTTTCTAACTTTCTCAAGCCAGGCAACAATGGGAAAAGTTTGTCCCTCTTATTCTTTAAGTTAATTTATGACATTGAGTTTGTTCTGTTGTTTGGGTCACTGACAGGTGAGGCAGGCAGCGGCACAGAGAGTGACACCTCTCCAGATCTCCAGAACCAAGAGAACGAGCCGAGTCAGGAGGACACGGAAGACGTGGACTCGACGTTGCAGGACCTAAAGCCTCAGAAGGCTGCCTCCTCTTCCTCCTCAGGCAGCCATCACACGAGCCACAAAAAGAGGAAGAACAAAAACAGACACAGGTACAAAATCAAGATGCAAGACTGACACACAGGATCAGGATTTCTTGATTAAGGAGATGAGTCTTACTATTATGTGACCTTATTTTGTGACCAAGGCTTAGTCATTATAACCATTAGTGATATGAGATGTAGTTTTCTGATTCACATCCACACACTTTCACAGCAGGAAATTGACTCACACAGACTTGCACAGAGGCTCTTTGTGTTTGTTTCAGACGGACTTTGAATTAAATTGATTAAATTTTTCATATAATTATACATAGTTATCTGTGATGATCATACAGTTGTAGCTCAACACAAAGAACTGTTATTTCCACTTCCTGTCCAAGTGTTAAAGCACTTTATGAATGAAACTTATTTCTAATATAAATAAACTTCTTTTATAAAAGGAGTCACAGCAATAACATCCTTGTCTGAAGAGTCATACTTGGTAAAACCCTTATAAGAAATGCAGGGTTTCTATAATCTCCTAACCCGATTACTTACTGCAAGTTTTTTGTATGCATGACTTCTAAGAAATCAGACAGTAACCTGGATACTTAAGGCAGTGGTTCCCAATGTTTTTGCCTTGTGATCCCCCAAAATTTAACTCCTCAGAGGTTACAGGCTCAGTATAAACATTAGTGTTCACCAGTTCAGTTAAGAGGTGATTTTTTTTTTTTTATTCTCAGGCTGTTTAGTTTGAAGGGTGAAAACGTCAACTATTTTACAAAAAAAGGAAACTAATATATAGAATGCTTTCACAGGTGTCCTCTAAATTTCCTCAAGATGCTGATAGTCCAAGGATAAGATTGTCCTCATCCCTTTTCTCTTGTTAGAATGAAAAGAATATCTGATGATGTTGATATGTAAAAATATGGTCCTTAGATATAACATGACCCTCACTTGTTCGAACACAAAATATTGTCCTTTTTTTAAGCTAGTGTGGTGTTTTCTCCTCTCTCCTACCTTTAAACGTCTTGGGAACCTCTTATATTTTGGGGGGATTGTGACACCAGGATTGGGAAACACTGACTTAAGAGCATGTAAACAGACTGATCTTTTATTAGTGAGTCAGCGCAGATAGAAACAGCTGCCAGATGACAGGTTTGTTCGGTAGAATTGATGTTTATATTAGTACAATACAGAGAAGATCTAATAAGTTGCTTTGCAGTGGTTAATGTCAGTGTGTTACCCACCTACTTGAGGTCAACCTGTTTTTCCTGACTCGAGCTTCACTGTTTCTAACCACATATTAACACAGCAGGTGCTCCACCTAACACACTGTGACGAAGCGGTTGTCTCACTCTGTAAAGTCTGGACTGCAGTATTATGTAGACATAGGGCTTAAGACTCAGGTTGGTGAACTAACAGCTGCTGCTCTCTTCCTTCCCCTCTAATGCTGTCCCCCACCATCCCCTCCCCAGCCCTTCTGCCATGTTTGATTATGACTTTGAGTAAGTCTGACTTTTACTTCCTGCTCCTGTGGTGTTGACTTCCTGCCTGCTCTAAACTCCCATCCTAAACTTTTCCACCGTTTTTTCCCTGCTCTGCTTTTTTGATCTTCTGTTCATGTAGAGTTTGAGTTGAAGCTTGCCTTAGTTATTCAGTCATACTGCATGTCCAACACTTCATTCTTTAATTTTGTTTGCACACTAGCATCTAGCTCTCTGAACTCCATTAGATCTTCTTGCTTGTTAATGGGGTGTTTTCATATTCTTCTGACCCCAGATTCATTTTGAGTGTTTTTTTCCCCTCAATTCCAGCAATTAAAATACCTGCTGGTCTTGTCCGATGATGGGTTGGCTATAGATTTGTGCACAAACAAGAACAAACACATGGTCATTTAGCGTTCTTGTTATGGCTTGTTTTTTAGGCTTTTTCATGGTATAGTAGTGGCACCTGCTTTTCACCATAACTCCCGTCAGAAACAGGTCTGTGGTCTGTTCATGTCTAATGCAGCTACTGTTTTTTTTTTTCTTGTCGCAGGTTTGACATGAAGGTGAACAAGAAACCGCGAGCTGTAAGTGGAGCTCCTCTGTTTTTATTTATTTTAAAAAAATACTGACAAATGATTATGTTAATATTAGTGATTGATCTGAAGATTGTTTAAAATAATAGTCAACAAAATGTCACAAAATAGGGAAAATGTGGCATTTTCAGATTAGAGCCAAAACACCCAGTAGAAAGAAAAATAATCTGCAACTGTTTTAATAATCAATTAATAGTTTTAGTTATTTTTCAAGCAAAAATATTGAAGAAATATCACATTCTCTGATTAGAGGAACTTTTCTCTGTTGTATATCATTGTAAAGTCAGACATTAAAGACGTCACCTTGTGCTCTGGGAAGTTGCATATTTTATAGACTAAACAATTATCGGTAAATCGAAAAATAAAATCAGGTCAATTGACAAAACGATCAAAGTTTTCTGTTAACTAATTGTTGCAGCCGTAACTGTGGTCACAGCCTTTACTTTTTCTCACTCCTTGTTTTCTGTCCTGCAGGATTATTCAACTTAAAAACTGGAAAAACCTGGGACACACAAGAGGATACATGTAGTGAAACAAGTTTTCTGGACTTTGTGAACTTTGTATGCCTTTTTTTTTTTTTTTTTGGTCATATTTCCAGCCTGTACTGTGTATATTGCTTGAAACATTCCCCCCAAGCCACCTACCTGGTTAAAATTTTGACCTACCGATGAAAGTAGAAATGTTCCTGGAGGCCCAACGTGGCCACCTCCAGGTAACACACCATCTTGTATAGTGTTAAAAGAAGACTGTATTTATTATGTAGCTAATTTTGATGTTTCCCATTGTAAGAAAGTTTTGCTTTTTGTTAAACGTCACATGCGTATAACCCTTGAATTCCCTGGATTCTTTTATTACATGGTTTGTTTTGCAAAAAAATAATAAAATACCAGTACCGTGAATATGTTTTGGTTGTTTATGAACACGTCTGGGGTCTGTAGCTGTTCCTGAGGGCAGTGCTTTGTATCCGTCATCACAGCAGTTAAGGGATTGGCTGATAACTCCATGCCTGGCTGTAATAATCATCCCTAAGTCTTTGTTGTTTTTTTTGTGTCGATCGCTGGCAAACTTTGACATTGACAGACTGTTGGATGGAGTTTCCCACACATATGGTCCATAAAGAGTTATATTATGGAATAGTTTCCTTTTTTAAAGAGTCCAAATATTATCAGTGTTTACTTAACTATTACAGAGAATAACCAGCACATTCTCTTCTGACAGCTCTTAGTTTGTTTTATGAAAATAGTTACTTGAGTAAACAGGCGTCTCAGAGTATCAGCTGATGACAGCCCTGTGCCATGCACACACACACACACTGTCATAAACTTGAATATCTTAATCTGTTTTTAACAAATATATGATTTATTAATTTCATACTATTTGGTTTTGTTGAAGATAAAGCCTTTAACATGCTTTTTAATCTGTGTAGTCAGCTTGCAGTACCAAAATTTGTCACCAGGCAGCAGCAGAAGACCTGGTTAGCACTACTGAAAATAAGAGTGACACTGACCGATACACTGACAGAACTCGGTTGATACTTTACATTTTCAGACTGTGCAACTACACCTGCCCTTTAACACTGTCAAATCTTAAAATATCTCGTTATTAGTCACATGAACTTAAAAATTTATCTATAAAAATTGTGTTAAAGGTTTATCACACCATGCAGAAAGCTGCATTGCAGTGTGCTTAGTTTGCATATAACAATGTACAAAAAGGATGGAATCACTAACTTTTAAAACAGTTGGAAGTGATGAATAAAGAGGATTGCAGCGATGTA